>NC_061510.1:221042422-221237271 GCF_022539505.1 Lolium rigidum
CGCTCGCGCGTCAAAGCTTTGCCAGCGGCCCGTCTCAGGGCCCGCCTCCGCTCTGCTGCAGCCTCGATCGAGGTCACCACCTTTACATGCATGCGCCATGCGGCACGCTATTAAATTACCCGCGCCACGCTCTCATGCATGCCAACCACCGTTTCGGCACCGTGACATCGTCTCGAGAGGTTGCCCTCGTCTCGGCGTGCCATCGAGGTTGGTCGGCATCGGTATTAAAGTGAAATTTGTGTGCATTATTTAAGTGAATTTTACAAACTCCCCCGTCTATATATAAGGGCACCTCTTCTTCCTCTTCTCTCACACATCTCACGCACTCTTCTGCTTCATCCATCTACCACCGCATCGGTGGACTAGCCACGAAACACCAAACCCTAGCCGCCACCATGGAGTTCTTTGGCCCAACTTACGTCGCCCGGCCACCGTGCGCGAGAGGAGTGGCCGGAGGGTGTCATCGTGGAGAACGAGCTGCGCATGCGGGCGATATCGAGGTGGAGGAGCGACGGGCGCTAGCCGAGATCTTTCTCTCGCGGGGCTACCGCCACCTCAACCTCCCTCTAGACTCGCCGCCCATGTACACGATCGAGTCCCACTTCGACGGCAACAGCAACCATGAGATAGGCCTCTTCGTCCACTTCGAGGAACCCCTTCGACGCGCACCACCTCCTCGGGCGGGTGTTCGGTGTGGTTGTGAGTTTATCGCTTTCACTACCTACAATATCTTCACCAACTTCCACGTCATCTTTCCCGACCGTTTCAACATGCACTGCCTCCCATACCGCTACCACGTTGACGGCCCCGTCGGTGATGAGGAGGACTAAAACAGCGAAGGAGGAGCAAGGGGAATGAACATCCTAGGAGGGACGACGGCGTTGCCTCATCTTTATCAGTGTTTTTAGAGCTGTTTTATTATCTATGTCTTGTTGTCGTGTATGTGGGCCCGGGATTTGTTGTGTGCTTCGGTATCGTACGTGTGATGGAATTCCTATGTAAGGTTTGTACTATCTAGCTCTATATATCAATGTTTTTACAGTCCGTGCTACAACAACACACCATAAAAATTCAAAAGCTTAGAAATGAGGCCGTTTACCCTACCTTTAGAGCTGTTTAAACCATAGTGAGAAGAAAGTGCCACGGTGTGCGCCGCGCGGGCGGAAAGTACCACGCGCCTCGTTACTAGAAACCGCGCGCGCACGACTGAGCGTCGCGGCTCTTTAAACTACCGGAATGGCAACGGCCGCCCTCTACCATTACCGCGTTGCCTTGCATACAAGTACGGTGCCAACGCTAGCGGTTCGCATATCTTCCGGACCCGCTCCCCACCGTCGTCAACCACCCGCGGCGCGACTCGCGGGTGACGTTTCACGGCCGTCCGGACTCCGACGGCGACGGAAAGCCGCACAGGTGGCGCCACGCGGTGGGAAAGGGAACCACCGCGGAGCGCCGATCGATCGGACGGTGCGCGAGGAGGAGGACGCCGCGGACGGCTCGGAGCCCGGCGGCTCGGAGCCCGGCGACTCGGAGCCGGCGGCCGGCGAAGCGGACGAGGAGGAGGGCGCCGCCGGCGAGCCGCGGACGAGGAGGAGGGCGCCGCCGGCGACGCGGACGCGGAGGAACATGCCGTGGGCGACGCGGAAGAGGACGAGGACTCCGACGCGAAGTGGGCGCGGCTGGAGGAGGCCTTGGCCGCCGATGAGAAGGCGGCCGCGAAAAGAAGGCTCGCGCGAAGAAGGCAGCCGTGGCGCGGGCGCGGCGCGGGCCGAGGTGACGGACGAGGAGGAGGAGTACAACGGCTCTTCGGAGTACTCCTCGTCGGAAGATGACTCGTCGGAGTCCACCTCGTCGGACGACGGCTCCTCGTCGGAGAAGGCTTCTCGCAAACGGGGCGCCGGACGACGACGAGGCGAGTCGTCGTACAAACGTTCCAAGTAGACGACGAGGCATGTCCTCTATATTTTTATCGCATTTTTATCTGCATTTGTAGTATTGTGTGCGGACCATATATTTTCTGCATTTTAATTATTGTAAGAGGTAATTATGCTATGTACTTCTCCTCATCAGCTTTTCACTTGTCGAAAAAGAAATTTTTATTTCGGACATGATCACATTACAGAATTCATTGTTGCCCAACCATAACATCTAGGCCGAGCATTTTAAAAGCCACGACATCGCGATTATAACGGCTACTAGAATAATTATAGCACACAAGGCGTGCGAAGAAACAATTCCCGTTGGAGAGCATATTTTTTGACCTTATTTATCTTCAACCTTGTTGTCGCCTTTGTTTCGTTTTTACTAATGTTGTGTTCATCGATGATATCAGCCATCATCAACTCGATTCGGCCTTTCTCTTCCAGAAGTGTTTCTATTTTTTTGTTGGTAGTCATCAATGCTTGTTCCATCTTCCGAATTGTCTCATGAGCCACCCAGAGCTTCTCTTTGACAATCCTCAATTCTTCATCAATCTTCATTTTCTCCTCTCTTTTAAAATTTAGTTCTTCTAGGAGAACAATTTTTGCTTGTAGACAATGTTGAAGCTGGGCACGAGCCATCCCGAATACCACACTCACATATTGATTCCTACAATAAAACGTGAAAACATATTAAATTCGACATAACTTATGAGCTGCACATCACAGATGACTCTTCAAGATATTTAGAATCCCATGAGATGAAGACGTTAACTTAGAATCATACCTCATCCAGATGAGTTGTGCATGGGTTCGACGCGGTCGATGTCGTCCATAGCCGAAATCACCATGGCGGCGGCGACACGTAGGTGGAGGCGGGATGGAGATGCTGATGAGATAACGGGCCGAGGGATCCATCTTTTCGTTTGTGGTATGCTTCTTTATGCTCCTCGTGGGCCGCAATTGAGGCCCATCCTAGCTGACCTTTTATTTAGGTATTTAAGCTGCCGTACTAATCCTCAAATCTAATTCCCAAACGATCTATCTCCTCAACGCCTCCTACGATCTACGACTGGACGCCGGCTGCGTCCTCGAAGACGTTGGTTACGAGCTGACTCGGATCTCATCGCCATGGATGTAAGTATAGTTCGCTCACCTCGTGCCATGCACCTAATTTTTTTATGAACTCTTGCACGACAACATATGTAGACGCGGTAGATCGTCTTTACTTTGATCTGCCCAAGTTAGATGCTGGTCGTCTAATCTTACTTCCCTTGGTTGGGTCGCTTGGGAAAAAAATATCGGCCGACTTAATTAGATCTAGTGGTTAATTTGATCGTACGTATATGACATATGAGAACATTGACATTGATCAGCCATTCCTTGCTACGCTGCCTTGACTTCGTGCTTTACCGAATTGGAGGAAAAGGCCTATTATAAGGGGTAAGTACTGTTTATGGCACTCAATGAGAACACGGTGTTATGAACAACTTAATTTAGAATTAATTGATGTCCCTTATGTTTTTTAATATTACATGTAGGTCCTGGAGAAGAGGAAGAGTATGATTTTGAAGCTTTCATAGAGTATGCAAATCGAGTTAAGATGAATTATGACGATTTTGATGCACTCGAACGACTAGTTGCGAAAACCCTACCCGGTAATTCCATTGTACGTGTGCACCATCAAGAAATCACACATCGTGAAGAATAAAGCAAAGATGGTAATTAATTTTGATTTCCATCATTTCTTACTACTAACCAAGATATGCCAGATAATTGATTGTCAAATTTATGTGTAGTACTTCTCAAGGAGGTTCACCCTCAAGCACATTACTGCCCAATATTCAGCTACCGGCAACAATAAAGCTCTACTCTCCAGGTGCCAATGTTACGAAGTTACGATGGTGATGAACATGTCAACGGTGAAAGGAGTACCAAAAGGAGGTGCCATGATAACATCACCTTTGGATGGATGTGGTGAGGCAGAATGGCATGAAGAAAAATCAGAAATACGTGTTACGGTTCCGTAAGCAAGGAGAAGGTGGTCGAAGATTATGCTTGACTGTGTGTGAGAGCAGCCCGGTTCAGACTTCGCTCGTGAAGACTACTATAGCTATCTAAATTTTTTTGTTTATGTCATGTCCGTTGGTACACTTTTAGTATGGTGCAAATTTATGTCATTTTTAATGGTTTCTCACTTTTATGACAATGTGTGAAGAGTTCGATCGTGAATGCTTATTAATTATATCCAGCTTATTTCTCTACAAGTGTTGTATGAGGGTTGTAGCATTGTGAAATTTGTTGATGCCCCACTCGACAGTGGCACTATAGATATGTCAATTATGTGCATTGCAGATCTAGTAATGTGCAAAAAAGACCATATTTTTTAAAAAATTCTTCGTTACAAACAATTGAAATCGTAATTAAAAAATATTTTGCACCGTCGTACTAGCTACAAGCCATTGTTGTGTGGTGCCATGCGGAACCATGGTATGCTTGTAGGTGATCAGCACCTTTGAACATGTATATATTGTTGCTCCAAAGAGAGAGGGAGAAGTAAGTTATCGATGCGTCGCCGAATGCAAAGCGAGTGTCTTATCACATGCATAGAGTGGCCTCCGTGTATGGGCTGGGTACTAACGGGCTGGCCCGAGATATCCATCGAGGCTTGCCTAATTATAGTATTAACAGCGAGATGCCCTAGTTAGCGGCACGTCCGGCGCACAACGTGTAACTACCCACGATTTCTTCTTCAAGTCAACGTCGCCTTCCATCGCCGTCCGGAGAAGATAGGAGTCCTTTCGTCGGCGGAGCCTACAGCTCAATCTAACGACGGCAACATCACGTGTTCCGGCCTTCCAGGTGCGCGCGTTTGCAATCTCGTTTATCATCGATCCTTTCGCCCACTTGATCTAGAGTGCGCTTGATCTAAACCTTCATTCTTTGCCGGACGTGTAAGTTTTAGGTTGACATTTACGCTGTAGATGGTTAGGAGATTTTCTATGTCGGCAATAATTGTTGTTTGTATATGTTATTTGCAGAATGGATGAATTAGATGGCCCGGTCTATTGTGACCACACATTGTGGACGGATCTCGTAGCCACTTTCTCAGGACCTCAACGTGCGAGGTTTAGCTCTACTAGTTTGCGGACGATGTTGCAACTGCCAGCCTTCGCCACGCGCACAAATATGATTAGATTTATGATAGAGCTATATGATACTAAAAGCTGAGACATTCGTCGTACAAGACAAGAGCGAGGAGCGATAAGCTGCAACCTCTGTAGACATAGAATGCATTTATGGTCTACGTAATGAGGGTTTTCCGCTTTTGATATAATTGATCAAGAATGTCTAACAAGTAGAAGGAAAATACCGCCTAGTTATCTCAGCAAGTCTAGTGGAAATCTAGTTATTTCCGACTTGATTGCTTGACATACGAGAGAGAAAGCTTCCGATGATGACTTTGTGCGGAAGCGGTGCTTGTGCTAATTGGCACGGTTACGGCGCCATCCGGCCCAAAAACGGTCGATAGAGATCACTATTGTTTAGTGGAGGATGTTCCTAGAATATTTCAAATTAGCTGGAATCACTTCACATTGCGCTACCTCCTCGATAATTTGTACGCTTACACAAGATCAGCAGCAAAAGGTAGGGGATGGCCGGTTGGAAATCTTTGTCTCACTCGGGTATGCAAACATGATTAGCACTATATTTGATGTATGTGACAATTTGAAACTTATTTCATTTAAAATGTGTTGTTTGTAGCTACTATCTTGGGAAAAGGTGGTAGTCGTGGATGATCCTACGTATATTCCACACAAGTCTATTAGGCCACTAATGAAAAACTGGGTTGAAGCGGAAGCGGAAAGGAGGTCGCGGTACGACTATGCAAATGGTCGTGGGAGAGGCAAAGTGAAGGTTTTGTTTTTTATCACTACTTCTAGCTACATTATATCATAGTCGATGTTGTGTTGTTATATTAATTTATGCCATTTGTTTTCTAATTTGACATGCAGATTATTAATGATCTTACACCTCAAGCCAATGCCAGTGCGCAAACAAAGCGAGAACACATCGCGAGAATGGTGAACAGTCACGTTCGACACGTTCGAGACAGAGGCGTAGTAACAAGGACATACTATTGGAAAGTTTGAAGAAGGAAGCTGACGGATCACATTGACACACAATTAGCACTTGTACCAAAGAGATGTGCGGAGGTGAGGAGCCATACATTTTACGAACACGAAAGTATTACATTATCGGTAATGAATAATTATGGTACTACTTGTTTTGCGGGAAGTTCTAAAAATGCTAAATAAGAATGGTGTCATGTACAAACCGGTTGAAGGATCAGAGTCGAGATAAAGGAGGAGATGAGGAAGAAGACACTTCTATTCACATCGATGATTCATCTAAGAAAGAATTCATGTACAAGAACAGTTCGACGAGTTAGATGCTTTAATTAGCAATGTAACAAAGACTTACGGTAAGTTTGTCACACCTCCTAAGCATAATGGGGTGCGGAGGCGGGAGATAATGTGTACGTCACACCGGGAAACCTCGGTAACACGGAGGGTACACAAGATAATCCTTTTATCTTAAATGATACCACAAAACCGGCATCATCCTCGGATATACGTATACCGGATGACATTTTCGCAAGATCTACCACCAAGGTGAATGCTTGGACAGAAGGATGACCTACATGACGGTGAACATGAAGTTATGAGTACTCATAGTGTTGAAACAATGGGACGAGAGGCTAGTAGGAAGAAGGGCAATACAGCAAAGTGTGCAAATAGTAATGGTAGAAGGAGAAACGCAGCGGCGGTACAAGTTGGAGGGAAAAGGAAACGGACGACGAATCAAAAATATGGATCACCATATGTGGTCGCGAAACCTAGAGCAAAACGTCAAAGCCGTGTAAAGAAAGGTAACACCATTTATTCGTTATTTCTTTGTTGGCAAATAAATGATGCTGCAACCTGTAACACATATGTTATTACTATTATGTGCATCGGGGTTGTTTGCGAGAACATGAAGTTGGGGTATCTTCGGCGGTACCAACACGGCGGGAAATAGAAAGCTGCCACTTTATATGTTAAAACAATATCCAAGCTACCAAAAGAAGCATCTAAAGGAGTGTACAAGAATGAATATGGCGCCGGCTTGTCTTGAGAAAAGCTTAACGTCGTTCTTGCGCACGAATGGCTATACGATGATGTAAGTCTTCAAAACCAAAAGTTTGCGTTATACTCGTAATTAAACTATTTGAATTTGAAAATATTGTTGTTGCTATCAGATTATTGATGCTGCTATTGGGTATTTGTCTCTCCGTGTTGGGTCTGATCGAATGTTATGTCCTGCGTGGAGGACAAACTATCTCCTTGAACAAGCGAGAAAAACAATACAGAAAAAAATACACTATTAGAAATATAGATGAGGTAGTTACAAGACCAGGAGCCTTAGGTAGGGTTATGGATGAATATTTCAAGCGTGAGAAGGTAACAACACTTTCTTTCAATGTTTCATGCGAAATTAGAATAAAATAATATGATAATTGACAAAGTTTTTTCTTCTCTTGTAGACATTTTCGCACTGAACATACGGAAAACTCATTACGTAAGCTTGTTGTCATGCATACAAAGAAGAAGGAATTCCAGGTCCTTGATCCTCTGTTTGGTTTAGGGGTGTCAAAATCAGTTGTGGAAGACTTGGTATTACACTCTCTACATACATGTCTTTGTGTACTTTCTCATGTACGTACGGTAATATATTTGTTGTTTCGTAGATTGGGCAAATTTCACGGGACATACAAGAAGCAAACAATACTTGTGACACAGAATATCCTGATGTCGAAGAATGGCCTATTAAAAGATATGACATCCCTAAGCAAACCGATACGTAAGTACCTATATTGCATTACACATAAAGAAAGTCGGTTTTGTATATGCGGACACTTTTAAATTTTGTCACATTATATACCAGCAATTCATGCGGATTATGGGTATTGCAATGTATGGAGCACTTGGGACGGAGATCGGATGACTTGCCCGGTTTCTCGGGTTGGCTATACTATGTTCCATGCACTCGGTTAATTTTAACAATGTTAACAACCCATGTGTATAACACCTTATAATGTTTTGGCAGGCCACGATCGATGAATCGAGAGAAAGTACGGTTGCAAACATTGTTTTATCACCACACAACATTCTTGACGGGGTGAAAAACAAAGTGAGATTGCTAGCAAAGACCAGGAAAATATAAATTTGATAGTGTAGTTGTTCGGTTTGCTCCCGTGAAGGTTTCCGGACACATGTAATATTGAATTTTTAATTGTCTTCGGTTGTAAACAATATTTATTCGGTTAAGATTATCTACAAAATTTTGTAACATTGATTTTATTTCCCATTATCGAAAGTATGCAATTATTTTTATCTTTGTACATGCATGCTATGATGATTATAAGGAAATGCCTACTTCACAATATATAATGTCTTTTGCCATTTTTACAAAAGAACACCGGAGAATTAAGAACATCGGTACAAAATAAAAACATCGATACGTTGCAAACATTAACAACTCCATCAAATACAAAGCTATAGTCGTCCCATTCATAATTAAGGAAATTTACTGCCCTTTAGATAACTATGAAAGAACTACCCTTCCTGCTGCTGCACATTCCTGCACATGTTCACAGACATAAAATTACACAACAACTCATATGAATCTTTTAAAGTATATGAAACAAAATGGCGAGAAAAACTTACTTCGGATGAAATATGCATATTGGGTTTCTTACTGTTATGCCCTTCTCCTTGGCATGCCCCGCACATCTGCACCCTGCGTTCCTTGTGTCCTAGTGGTCTTCCATTTTTAGTCATTGGAGATTTCTGCGCTTCTTGCCTAGGTGCACCCTTAGTGGACACTTTCAAAGGATCACCAACAACAATATCGCATGGTCCACTAGCATCTTCATTTTCATGCACCGACATGAGGGGACCATATGCTTTACCTTTAGCATACCCCTCTCTTCTAGAAATTATGCCATCAATGGTGCTTGTTCAGTGAGATCATATTCCTCACGAATTGTTTAATGCAATATGCATAGCCTGTGATACCTTAATATTCATCCTGTTGTATTTCATCCGCTCCTCTGCCCCAGACCAACCCCACCCAAACATGTCGCTGGTACGTTTAGCTGGCAACCCTAACCTGGCATTTTTTGTGAATCGTCGTAGAGCACAACATTGTGGAATTTCAGTAAATTTCAAGAAATGCAGCACATGCAGTATGTGCTTGCAAGGGATCCCCTTTCTAATCATCCTTTGACAGTCTGCACCTTATAATTTCTGCCTCCTTGGGTCTATATTCCACGTAGAACCTGGTCCTTACATGATTCCTCCATGCCACAATGAAGATGTTTGAGTCTCCTGCCTGCATTTTTTCTAAGATCTCTATGCCGCCAATCTTTGAAAGCTCACCTTGAATAATATAGAACACGGCGGGAGTGAAGATTTTTGCGGCAGCAACCTCTAGTTCTCTGAAATTAGTAATTGCCACTTGGTGTAGTACGTCGAAGCCGTGCGATCGTCGTGGGCTTCGTTCTCACGGAGACGGACAATTGCGTTGTCGTAGTGCATAATCATATCAACAATTGTCATTTCCCCATCTAGGTGCGAGTGCGGACAAGAGTTTAAACTTTCACTCCGCTGGTTACTTTTCATACCCAGACGGAATCCTTGAGAGAGATACTGCTGCAGCCCAAAGTTTCCTCTTGGTGTACATCCTCTTCATCCATGTTCTGGTTTTTGGGGATTGCCATTTTCTGTAAAATGCATGCCATCGCTCCTCAAATACTTGCTGCGAGGTGGTGTAATACAAAAGAGTCCTGAACTCGTTCGGTGACTTGTTAGGTAGATGCATCTCCATATTTTTTTCAATGTGGAAGGCTGCGGATGCGATGCGGCACACCGAGAAAATACTTCGCCGATTGCGGCGATCATCGCGGCATCTGCATCCGTGATTACTTGCCTTTGGCTTCGTTGACACATCGCTTTGAGGAAAGTCTTTAGAAGCCAAACATATGTTTGTTCATTCTCACTTGAAAGGATGGCACACCCAAAAACCGTTGTCCTACGGTGGTTGTTCAAGCCCACAAAAGGAACAAATGGCATCTTATATTTATTCATCTTGTATGTGCTATCAAACACCGAGCACATCTCCGTAGTCCTTGTAATCCCTACGTGATCGGGAATCACACCGAGAACATGTGCTTCGGACGGCCTTTTTCATCAACGTCATATTCAAAGAAAAATTCAGGGTCCCTCTTTTTCCTCTTTGACATAATGCGGATGGATGTGGTAGCGTCACCGTCGAAAAGCAGCCTCCTCCTCTCCCTAGAGCACATGTTGTACAAATCCTTTCTTGTGAATCCAACACCGAGCAAATGAACCGGAGCACTGCAATGAATTTTCTCATAATGAGGTGCTTCCGATTCCCATGGATCCCATTGATAATATCTCAGATCTCTGCGCGTCGTTGATCGTCCTATGGGACCGAAGAAACGGAGTCTGACATGGTTCAGCTGGGTCATGGTTATGTTTGTCACGAAAATCTTCAACAACGCAGAAACCAGTTCTTCCATCAAACTTGACCACCAAACGTGCCTTGCAGCCGCAGCGAGACTCAGGTCTGTGCCTATATACACGGCCTTCCGTGGTCAGTTAGTTTTTGGGACGTCTGCCCTGTCTGGAACACACAAAACCCCTTAACCGAATTACTCCATCATCAAACCGCTTAGGTCAAGCCGGACGCTGAACCCATAATCTTTAGCATATCTATTGTAGAAAGAATATGCTGCTGCTTCAGAAATAAAGTCATCTCTTTTATCATCCAGTATAAATCCCGATCACTATCAGGATATTCATTGCCATTGCTACCTTTGTGTGGTTTCTCAGGCTGACTAGCGCCTGGCGTCGCCTGCAAGTAGAAAACGTAGGCATTAATTAAAACTATAAATTTATGTGTTCCAGCTATATAAGACTGATAAAAAAGAGATAACAACCTGGCTCATGTCAACAGAATCCTCGGGAACTGATGCACCTTCCACATCATCAGTGTGGCCCGTGTCCAAGTCAGATTCACCGTAATAGTCGTACTCAAGCTGCGTGTCAAATTGTGCCTGAAATTTATTAATGCATTTCGAAATTTAGTAACCGTAAATTTTACGGTTGCCATCATTTCATGCATCATTTTATGTCACTTGTATGAGTCACTACACATACCTCACTAGTATTTAGACTGTCCGTGTGTTCACCATGGTTCTCATCATTTTGATCGTACTGTGTGTTCGCCATGGTTGTCAACATTATCAAATTCATCGTACGCAATCTGCATAAATTATGACATGAGGAACCATATATAATTTGATGATCGTTGGACTGTTGGTAATCGAAATGAAAAATAGTGGCTCACATCAAACTCGTCTTCGCTCCAGCCGGCTTCGTGCTGCAAATTTTCCTCCATTTCGAGTCATCGGAATTATAGCCGACGTACTCGTTTTGTTCCTCAATCATACCAGATATAGAGTTCTCCATATTCTGTAGTATTGGACCATAATTAGAATTGAAAAACCGGCAGAATTGCGTCCTCTTACTATGCTACAAGATGAAGTCATGGTACCTGTAATTTTAAACCCTAGCGGGGAAGATGCCGAGCCGGTGGCGCGCCTTTCCAAGGTCGTCGATCTGCGGGGGGGGCTTCGCGCGCGGTCGGCGGCGTCGACATGCGAAACAACCACCGGCGGTGACGGACGTGCCGGCAACAACCGCCGACGGCCGGGCCGGCAACAACCGCTTGCGTTCAACCTAGCGACGGCGTGGAACAGCTCGATCAGATCTCCAGTGCCGATGAAAACGATGCATGCAATGGGAGCTAATCACGGTGATTAGCTTAGCACGTGGGACCCACCCACGTGGGGTCGTCCGTATAGATACGCCCAGGCCCTGTATACCCATACGAGTCTTGCACTGGGCTTGGATATGGGTTTCGGCGGGCAGCACAAAAAAAAACAAAATCGGGACCACCGTACCCCTTCGGCGATAAGTCGCGAGTTTGGAGAGGGTGCGCACCGAAGCACACCTCTTATCCAAATTAATGCTTCACAATATCCTGCAGCCCCTTTGCACAAATGAACTTTTAACAAACCTGACAAAATCGTTAGGCATGTAATTTTTCATTTATTAATCACAAATGTTCCGCGTTGTTAGTAGTTAGCAGGAGAAACACGCAAAAATACCTTTAGAAACATCAAATTATTAAAGATAATACTCGTCATGTTGGTCTATATGAATCTGTCTATCTAATGCTGGTTTTCGTCATATTTGTAGAACTAATGGTGTTCCGTGTTATTAGCAGTATGGTACTTGTTGTTTGTGTTTCCACGACTGCTTGTTCTATGTACATTTTTTGGGGCGTGCTACGCCTAGATATTTCAGGTTGGGTTCCGTCTACGTCTTGGTCTTTGAGATTTTCTTATGGCTCGATTGATTTCTAGAATGTACACCATCAGTAACTTTTCACTCTGGTGATTTGGAGCTTTCAGAAATCGACCCAGACTTAAATCTGAATTTACTGATAAGTTAACTAGCGAAACTGTATGGGCTGAGCAATTATATGAGTAACTTCAGATGTTCATGATGCAAAAATAGGAAATAATAGTGTTTACAAAAAGTAAATTATTTTGATATGTATTCAGATGATTTACATTGCTATAATGAATGGGCTTTATATGCTTAAAAAGGAATAACCATTTATAGCACTATTACTTCCAGTTAAAAGTAAAAAACTATACCTACATTTCAGTATCTGATGCGTCCTTTCTTTTGACAGGTGATACATCATTTCTTCATGGCTACTAGCTAGTGTATCTATATAATCGATCACGGTACCCGCAGGTAGACTTATGGCACCTAGAGTGAAGAAGAGAAGGATGGCTCCCTGTGTAAACCTTAGGAATAAGCGGCACCCGGGAAAACAACTGGAAACGTGCTTCTATGACTTCCAACGAAATCTAATGCAGGAATCCGTGGACACAGTCACTAAGTTATAACAGAGGGGAGAGTAGCCACAGTCTCTTCACGTGTGGGCCTGTTCCCAATCCCACGTTGTAGTCTGCATCTGTCGTAATGTCCGCCACTGGTGCATGGCCGCCGCCGCTGCTTCGTCGAGAATGACCAAGACGGACGGATCGCCTTTGTTTTGTTACCAAAGATGATCTGGGTTGCCGGTAGTGATAGCACGTCTTTTTTTTGTTGAAGTGTAGTCTATGACACAGCCTCTGCATCGATCTAGCAGAAGGTCACTCATCAATGATAACTCGAGCAGAGCGGCATCAACGGTGATTATGCATCCCGTCCTGCCCAACAAGTAGTATAGTCAATAACATTATATAAACTGATTCATAGACCAAACGGACAAGAATGGCGTGAAATCTCTAGGATCTCGGTTGGTCTGATACCTACTAAAACGAGTACCAACCTAAACTAACCCGTTCTTGAAGCTGGTGGAATTAGGTCTCTGTTTTTTTCTCTATTTGCTTTTTCGGCACAGATTCCCTCGTAGCTGATATACCGGGTCAATATTTTATCCCATAGTTTGACAATTTTGACACTAATTGTCCCATTTAATTAATAGTCTTTCATCCATGCTACCTCATTCAGGGAAAGTTTTGCCAGGTTTCTTTTAAAATTTTGATTGTGAATTGCTAGGTGAGTCCAGGCGGTCAGGTACATGTGGAATGTGTCTTTTCTGTCTTTCTCTTGGCGTATTTTATACTAAACGAATATGCAAACTTCGCCTAGCCGGCTACATAGCATTGTCACACATGGTCACTGTTGCGGCATCGAAAGAAGCTTCGATTTGTAACACAACCTGGTAGTCACTGTCCATGGTGGCACTCCATCTCTTCCCTATCAGCCGAGTTCTCAATCGCCTCCTGCTTCTCACTGAGGTAAGTCTGGATTGCCGACCGAAGGATAAAATACGATTGCCCAGCTAGTCAGGTAATCAACAAAGATCCCTAGAGACTACATTTAAGAACTCTAAGCATTTTTCAAGATTATATCTCTATGATACTATCATTTTCCCTGAACCAGAGGTAAATGTACCTAAAAGTGAAAATATATCGAAGAGTTTGCTCTGCTCCAAACTGAGCTTACTTGAGCATCGTGTGATAAAGTTTGTAAGGTCTGTAGATGCAACCGGCGCAATGTAATGAACTGCAGGTATATGGACAATGCCAAGAAGAGAAATAACACCTCGATAAGAAGGAATGTAAATAACTACGACTATATGCAAGTAGCAAACATAGGACTAATAGGATCATTTTTCAATTTCAGACCGTTTATTTATTATCTCAGACAGATACCAATATACAGCCATATCAAGACAGACTTACAATTTACAGCATTAACCCTCAAATTTGCCTTTCGTCTTACTTTTAAACACCCAGATTAGAATTCAGAAGTACAAGGATAATAGCACCCACCGAAGCATTCAACACTGTAACCATGGTAGTTTTAACACAGCTACCAAGTCTTCTTTCTTAACTGAAAAACTTTCATTTATAACTACACCTACCCTTGTAGCGATAAAGGGAGCAATCCAGCTCGGGCGGACTCTGGAGTTAGAAGGTAGCAACGGTGGTTGACTAGTTCACGATCTGCTACAACTACTCCACAATATTCCCTCACCCTACTGATCTAGGGACGCCAGAAGTGACGGTAAGACCACCACCACCCGGGAACTCCATCTCATCTAGGAGGCAAAGGAATTCTACAATTACTTGTAAGTCAATCTTCCAATCTCTCTGTTAGGTGCTCTAATACATGATCAGTTGACGTTAATGTTTTCCTAAAGATGTTTATGATCTAACAATTAGATTAAGGCCTCTGTGACCTAGGCAAGACACGGTCAAAACTTTAAACTGTATCATGGTTCGTCTTAGAAGGCCCAGGCCTTTGTCTGCCAAAGCTTGCGCATAATCAAAGATTACGAGGTATGGTGGTCACAGATCGTGACATGGAGAAATTTGTGCCACGCTTTCACGACTTGGTGCCGCCTCAGGCGAACTCCACGCTTAGAGTATCTCCAGCCGCGTCCTCGAAACGATCTCTAAAAGGGAATCGTTCGTAGCCGCGAGTCTCAAAGGTCCTTTTCGTCCGGGGTGGTCGTGTTCGGTGCCCCGAGCCCGTTCCTGCTAACAGGGAACGCTTCGGGCACGCCGGACACAACGAAAAACGAGGCGGGGAGAAACGTCAGCGACTGGGAAGCCTAAAATCCCATCGCCTACCTCTGGTCAAGCGACGTTAATGGCTACCTAGCTTTCCCAGGCGACGTAGGGACGCGTCTCGTCGTGCATGGCCGCGTGGCCATCCACATAGGCGTTTATTGCGTCAAACGCCCCGCTGCCGCTTCACCTGGCACCGCTGCATAATAAGAGTGCCCCTCCTTCCGTGTAACATCTCAATTTTCTTAAAACAAAAAAGAAAATGATTTTCTTTTTTTTAAATTTGGAACCAACAAAAACTTTATTTGAAACACTTGATGTGCATAGTGCTCATGCAAGTATGTAGTGATCATTGCCATGTTTGTTTGTTGAAGTGATGAACATGTTTCTAAACCCTAAACCCTACCCTTCTCAAAACCAAAGAGGAACCATTAAAAAAAAACATGAAATCCACATATGAGGCTATGGCCACTTGTGCAAATCTTTAACCTAGGCCATTTTACCTTGTTTCAATGGTTCGGAAATGTTACTAAATTAATAAGAATCACTTTGGAATCAAGAAAACCGAAATCAAAGCAAAAGAAAAATCAAAATCAAGTGACATGTGATAATGGTCACATGTGGCAATTTTAACATCTTACCCTCTTTGAGCCCCTGTATTAAGGAACTTTTAAAGAAAACTCTCCCAACTCTTTGCACCTCATCCAAGACCTCATCAAGCTGAACACTTTTGATGTTGACCACTTTGACTAACTCCTTTTCTATTTCTTATTATAAGAGTGCCAAGTGGCAACATCAAATTAGATCTTAGATCATACCACATTTGGTTTTTCTCAAATCAACTCCTCTTGATCAACCAAGACCATCAAAGCGTGCCATTATTTGAATCACAACCCTAAAAGGATTTGCCGAAATTCAAATTTAATTTTGTTTCGGCCATTACATCAAACACCTTCTGTGCATCAATCATATATTTGCATACACTCTAATATCTGCTAGTTTTTAGACTACACCATCACACCAATGATCATCATGGACCTCTCCTTACACCACTGGAACAAAGTCAAGCATTTGTACCATAGTACTATGAGGGAAATGATCAAAATTCAACCATGCCGAGCACCATTGACATCACCATGCCACTCCACCTCACCTGCCCTCTCTGGTCACCCTCACCTTGCCAAACTAGCTCCCCACACTCCACTGAGCACGCTCGTACCCTCCCTGGTCGAAGAGGAGACGTGCACCGCCCTGGCCAACCCGCGCCCACGACGCCCAAACCATGCCAGAGCACGCACGGACACACTCTGGACACGGCAGAGCACGGCCTCGCCTCGTCACTGTCGTCCTCCCCTCCCTCTCTCCTCTCGCACGCACACTCATCATGACCCCAGCTATCCCCCAGACAACCTCGTTGGCCCGCGCAAGCCCTGTCGCCGTCGTCCTCGTCGTGGACTTCCGCCACGGTACTTCCCACCTCCGTCACGCTCGTCCTGACCGACCTGACCTAGTGAATCGTCCTGCATCCATGCCTTGCCCCTTCGCCGCTTCAAACGCCGTCGTCATGCTCGACCTAGCCGTGCGCCTCGGCCACCTCGCGATTCTATAAAAGGGGGCCTCCCCCGAGCTATCTCAGCACACCACTCCACTCCCCTCTTCTCCCTGAGCTTCCCCGCCTCCTCGCCACTCCACATTACCGCCGGTAGCCCGCCAATTTCTCGCCGGAGTCCGCGGATCCACCGCAGACGAAGACGACGATTGCCGCCGCCCCAGGAGCCGCTGCTTGTTCCAGGAGGATCGCCGTCGTCCGCAATGTCGCCTTGCGTCAACGCCCACGACCGCCGGCCACCGGTGAGCTCGCCGACCCCCTACCCTCGCCGCGCCAGTGAGCCGTGCTCGCCGTCGACGACGACGCGCGTGAGCCGTCGGATCTTGTTCTAATCGTGCGGCCACCTTTTCGCATACCGTTTCGCTAGTTTAAGTGTGACTGACAGATGGGGCCCTCCCTGTCAGGCAGCCCACTGCGCACTGGCGCGTAGCTGGGCCGGCCCAACCCCTTTCCCGCGCAAGCCCACGTATTTGAATTTGGTTTAAATAGTTTAATTCAAATCCAATACTGGTGCTGTGTTCAAATTGAATAACTTCAAATTTGATGAATTTTATATCCATGGAAAGCTTATGAAATTCTTTGTCAAACCCAAGTGGTCTCAACCCTTGAACCATTGTGGATCACTTGCAATAAAAATAACAAGGCAGTAGGTTTACAAATTTCAAACAATTATTAAAAATCAACCATGATGAATTTTGAGGTGATTCCACCTCTCATAATTCACATTTAAAATATCCTAATTGTTTATGTAAAAACATAGCATAGTTGTTTACATGATCATGGGCTAGAGCAAAATAAGGGCTATGTGGCCATTTCTAGTCCATTTAAATTATCCAAATTTAGTTATTAAATAGTATGAGAGGTTCCCCTTATTTAAATCTTTGTCTCAAGTAATCCAATATGAGGGAATATCTTTGGTAATAAAGAACCTCATATTGACTTACTTGGTGATATTAAATTTCCATAATAGTGTTTAAATTACATGAGATGTAGTTGACGTGGGCATTACCCTTCGGGTAACCGGCATTGCCCTATCCTGTACAATCTAGTTGGAGGTCCATGAAGGCACTTGAAGGCAAGGCGGGCCACTTGGATGGCGCACCAGAAGGTTCCTTGGCGGGCAAGATAAGGAAGGAGCCGAACAAGGAAAGTTTGGATTTAGAACTACTGTAAATCTAGTCGTACTCGGTTAGACCTCTTGAGACCTGGCCCCCTATATAAAGGCCAGGAGAGGGGCTGCCGAGGGACACAATCAATCTTAGCAGTCATAGCCACCAGAAGTTTAGAGCTAGGTCACCGCAGCACTTAGCCTCTCGACAAGATCTCAGCCGAACCTTTCGGCACCCCATTGTAACCCATTATTATCATTATCAAGATCAGACAGGCAGGACGTAAGGGTTTTACCTCATCGAGGGCCCCGAACCTGGGTAAATCGCTCTCCCCGCTTGTCTGTGAACCGATGTCTCGTATCAGCTTGCAGGATTCCATCAACCCTAAGCCCCAATCGGAGGGCATTGCCGAGGAGTACCCTC
This sequence comes from Lolium rigidum, assembly GCF_022539505.1. Lineage (NCBI taxonomy): Eukaryota > Viridiplantae > Streptophyta > Magnoliopsida > Poales > Poaceae > Lolium > Lolium rigidum. The sequence goes on from NC_061510.1 coordinate 221,060,774, forward strand.
GACAATTGGCGCCGTCTATGGGAACCCTATCGGCACAAGATCGGACATCGGCAGATCCAGTCATGTCATCAACAGCTTCATCGACACCGTCATCGCCAATTCTGGGAAGCCCGATTCGATTCGGCTCCTATGAATTCACCCCGCACAGCGACTCGTCTTGATCGACCTTTTCTGATCTACAAGGAAACATGGAGATGACCTTCGGCAGCGTCCACTACAACGTCAACTCGGAAGGAATCCTTCGACTGCTGGAACCACTCGCCTCCAGATCGATAGGTCCAAGCACGTCGTCACCAATCGACCTTTCGGCTGGTCTGACGAACTCAACGAACTCACGCACGCCATCGACTCCTCGTTCGACGTCTCCCGTGTCGGTCGGATGTGACAATTCCACATCTTCGGAGATGACCTCGTACTACTGCTTGAACTGCGATACCAGGCACGGGTTAGGATCAAGCGACACGCCGTTCATCTGCAACGCCCAGTACTCCTCGGGAGAGGACAGTGTCGACAACATCGTCCAAGGCACCACCCGAAGAACGGCACACCACCAGGTTTATGTCGCCAACAACACGGGAAACGCAAGGAACAGGGGAGACGGAGATCACACCCCCAGCTCCAGCAGACGAGCAAGTTTTGCAAACGGTGCCGGTAACAACGACGGCGATTACACCATCGCAGAGGAGGAGTGGGCAGCAGCCAAGGCAGCCGTGCTTAACAACACGCCGCTCCCCGCAGGAACCTCGGTTGGAACCCTCAATGCTTACCGCTCTATATTAGAGAAAAACCGGGAGCGCCTATCAAAAGAGAAAGCCACCCTCGAGAGACGCCTATCTGTTGCAGACCAATCTAGCGAACGACGGAGGGGCTCGCGAGGAAGTGCCTCTCGAAGCACTCAAGGGGCAGGCAAGCACCGATCAAGGTTATCCAGACTCTCGGAGGATGACGCCAGAGAAATAACGTCGAATCTGACCAAGTCTTTTATGACCACGGACACCGCGGGCATGCCACGGCCAAAAACCGTCGCAGGAGCAACCGCCAATCTCGCAGCATACCTCATCAATCAGCGCCCTGAAGGTTCTATGGCCCAAGCTCACCGAGGTGCTTTAGAAAGTCTCGCAATATTGGGAGACAACCTGGTCCCGCAGAAGGAAAAGACCACGTTACAGGCCAGCGGCTCAAAACATCATGCGAGAGATGCTCGAGACGAAATCACCCAGAGCAGAATGGACAAAGCAAGGCGACGACGCGCCGCTAGGGAGGAATATGACAGTGATTCTTCGGATGAAAGCCAGGAGAACGACGGCGAGCTAATGGGGGCCGATTGTTTAAGCTACAAAATCCGCGAGGCGATGCCACCCAGAAAGTTCAAACCTACCCCTTCTGACGCCGCCAAATACGATGGACAGCAGGAGCCGAGGTCCTGGATAGACGACTACCTACAAACCATGATTCTGCACAAAGGAAATCAGATAGCAGCGATGCAATGCTTGCAGCTTTACCTAAAGGATTCCGCACGAGCATGGTTAAGAGGCTTGCCGAAGGGTTCCATCAAATCATGGGACGACCTAGTAGACGCTTTCGTTGCCAATTTCCAAGCAACGTACAAAAGCCCGTCGGGATTGAGGAATTACGGCATAGCCAGAAAAAACAGAAGGAATCGATGCGCGCATACATTGGGAGATTCACCAAACTCTTAAACGCCGCTGAAGATGTTTCTGTTGACAGAGCAATCGACGCCTTCAGCGATGGCATCCGACGTGAAAGCTACATAGAGGAACTCGGGCGCAAAAAACCAAAAACCATAACCAAGTTAATGGAAATCGCCAACAGCTGGGCTGATGGTGAGGACAATGTACGGAAGCCGCGACAGCGCAGTGACGACGAGGACGACGACCAGCCGAAGCACGACTTGGGTGGACGAAGGGATCCCCATAGGAAAAGGAAAAACCGCAGTTACGACGACAGTAACCTAGTAGCCGCAGGATACTCTGATCGGCAGGATGATCGGTATGACGACCAACGAGACAATCGGCAGGACGGCAATCGGAACAACTCTGGAAACCGTGGTAACTACAAACCACGACCACAGAGGACTCCCAAGTTACCCTATGCCGAACAGATAAAGCTCCCTGCTACCTACACTCGTACGTCGACTCCAAGGATAACAAAAAAAAGTCAATCCACATGCTCAGAGATTGTAGACAGTTCATTGAAATGCAGGAACTCATGCAGCAGCAGCCGCAGCCACCACCACCACCACCCCCACCGCAGCACCAGGTCCAGCAGGCGTAGCCTCATCAACCCAACGAGGCGTTTCCACCACCGCGTAGGCAGATGAGCATGATCCACAGAACGGGTGTCTCCAGAAGAGAAATGAAGAAGCTCACCCGAGAAATCAATCTGGCAGAAAGTATCATGGCAAACATCCCTGAGTACGTCGAGTGGTCGTCTCAGAACATTACGTTTAGCCGAGCAGATCACCCGATGACCATACCAAAACCAGGACACGCTGCCCTGGTAGTCGAAGCACAAATCGGGGGCTTCAAGATGAGCAAAGTCTTCATGGATGGTGGAAGTGGACTAAACCTGATATTCATCGACACAATCAAAAGTATGGGGATCACCATGAGGATGCTAGAAGAATCACACACCTGTTTTCATGGGATTCTCCCCACTTCATCGGCGTACTCTCTTGGCAAAGTTTACCTGAACGTCGTCTTTGGCAAACCCGACAACTTCAGGAAGGAAAAGATCGAGTTCGAAGTCGTGAACTGGGAATCACAGTATCACGCTATACTCGGAAGACCAGCTTATGCCAAGTTCATGGCTGTACCGCACTACGCATACCTCAAGCTGAAAATGCCTGGGAGCAACGGCACAAACAACACAGTATATGGATGTTTTTCACGTTCGGACAATTGTGACCGCGATTTTCAGAGGATTGCTGCAAAGTTCGGGTTCAAACAGGAAGTTACCGATCCCCGTTCCAAGCCATCGCCACGCGATAATAAGGATGAAAAACATGTCAGGGAAACGAAGCAGAAGCCAGCCGACCTTGCCCCAGAAGTTTCGGCAGTAAAGGCTTCGGCAGCCGATGGCGCAGCAGTCATAGGAGAAAGCAAGACATTGGCAATTGCCGTCGAGACCCCTAGTGAAATCGACGATGCTTCGAAAACCGCTAACGTGGTGGACAAGCCGGAAGATAAGAAGAACCCTTTCCTTGCTTAAAGTAGATGAACAGCGTTTAGTTTTTCCCTTTACCTTCAACAGGGCCCTCCTTTTTTCGCCCTTTAGTCCCGTGCTTACTTTATTAATGAGAACTTAAGTTTTAATCCCTTGATAAGCATTGCAGTAATTCGGAGCATCTAATCCGCACCATCGTAAACCTTGCCTACGCCTCTTGGCGAGCAACGGTGCAACGTAGTATGCGGCTGTGGTGACCCAGCATACCACTGCATGGTGTAGTATGCAAGTCTGATATAACACCAATGAAACATCGTTCCACTAGTATTATATCGCTCAGAGTGGTACAAAAGAAACATATGCGGGTCCAAGGCATGTCTATAGAATTACATACATACTCTATTACATAAGATCAGCACAGCCTCCTACTTTACAATGAGGTAAATCTGCAGATTAACTCCAGAAGAACGACTCGTAGTCTAATCCTATCACGAACTCTATTTGTAGAGTATTTATCTGTCAACACCCGAATTTTTAAGTCCGGATGCCCTATTACATCATACATCGCAATCCCAGGAAGATTGTTTTTGCGAGACATAATAGTAAGTAGTTCAGAGTCATCATTTATTACAACACATAGGTCACATGATCCAATATTACACAAATAGATTGTTCAACATCACAAATAAGTAGCGGAAGCGTAGTAGTAGTGGACTATCTATTCCACAGGCAACGCTTGACGTTAGAAGACGATCCTAGTTATCGTAGACGTCATGTTGTCCGTCATCCTGATACTGTTGCTCCTCTTCAAAGTCTGGCATTTGAATAGCCAGGGCAAAGCCATGAGTACTTTTAAAGTACTCGCAAACTAACTTAACAATAATTATTCATTAAGTGTAAAAAAGGGGGTGCTAAGCTCTAGGTTTATTTGCATAAAGCCAAGTTTTAGTTTAGTAAACATTTAGTAAAGCCTTATCATGTACTAGACTAACTCAAGCGGGAACATTAGTGTCATTCCCACAACTCATTATGGTTCACCATAATATCACCTTTCAATTCACCATTCATTTCTAGGATCAAAACATTTTTAAAGATAACGGAGATAGTATGGCCTTTCCAATCGTCCGTAACCGTGGACACGGCTATTCGAATAGGTTTAACACTCTGCAGAGGTTGTACTCTTGTGCCACAACTTTTGATTACATCCGTCGAGGATAACCCCGAATCATCGTAACACAATACGCGGATCATCAACCATAACCTTTCACTTATATATGCTAGTATGAGCACCTCTCCCCATGAGCTTGGCCTCCCGGTGAAAACCGCAGATCAACACGGGAACCGCACGGGGCTTGGGCCGTACATTCACCTCATATTAACATCATTCCACACTTAACGGAGGCAGCCTCGGCGTAACCCCTATGATGTTTGTTTAGAGGGAACCCATACTAAAATACACAAGTTTCTAGTTAAGCCCTACCCATAATCAGGTATTGTGGGGGTACTTGTATAATTGGAAAGGTATCGCATTCAAACCCAATCATCAATTTTATCAAAAATCACCATCTTCTCTTGTTCACATCCACCTTTACTTTACTTTCTTTCAAAGTCATTTCACTTCACCATGTTCCCATCTAGAGTAGTCAATTTTAATTGATTAGCACTAGCAACTATATGAGGGGTGCTATCTAGCTTGAAATGTGCTAATCTATTCCAAGTATTGTTCTACTCTAGACCAAGTGAATCATAAATCAAAAAGTACTTTGAAATAAATAAGCAAAGGTAAGTGTAAGTAAAAACATGGGATAGGTAATACATAAAAGTAAAGTGTGATGGTGCCTTTGCTCTTGTAGAGCTAAGCACTTGTGTTTAGCAAGGGTTAGCTTGCCTTGAGCTGAGTAGTTATCGAAGTTCTCTTCTTCTTCCTGAGAGTAGCCCTCCTCCTCTTGGTATTCCTCGTTACTAGCGTCTATATACGAATACGAGGTATAAATACCAAACCAAACTCACATACTAAACTAGAAACACTCAAAAGAGTTCACACTCTAGTCCTATTATCAATCAAACATTGCATGGTGAGTTATTTGATGAATTCTTATTTAGGAGAAAAATAATTTCCTCTCATTATTCCTATTTCTTAGATTTGGTATGTAGATCCTTAGAGAAATTCATTTCTTCTCATTACATCTTATTAAGATTTAATCTCTTCATATAATAATAAGGTATGAAATATAGGTTGACCCAAAGTCAACATTTCATATCTATTATATGTGAGTATAATTTAATTGAAGTGCTACACTTCACATAGTTTTAAAACTTAACATTTAAATGAATTAAAATCTCTAAGTAATAATTCCCAAGGGTTCATTAGCCTAAGTCATTCCCCCTGGTTATATCACTTAGGATCAAGATTTAAATGAGAGAGTAGCTCTCATAGTATTTGTTAAATTTGAATTCCAAGTTGAATTGTTCTAGAATTGACTACATAGCTATTTTATTTGATCTAGTCCATGATCATACAAATAACATGTCTATATTATTGCATAATCAATTAGAGGACATCATTTGAGATTTATTAGAATTGGAATTAATTCAAAATCAATTCTGGTTAAATTTTAAATAAAGTTTGAATGTTCAAAAGTCCCTGTCTTGTCTTTTTTAACAAATTAATTCTACTACGAATTTGGAGGTGGGGCCAGTGGCATGAGCTAGATAATTTCATTGGCTTTCCAACGGTATAAAATTTGCTAGATTTGGTTTGGTAGATTTCAAACTATTCAAATTTGAAGTTGACATCAGTAAGCATTTGTATTTAAACGAATTAAACGAATTTTGAAATAACTGGGCCGCGCGGGAAAACTAGGTGGGCTCAAAGATTTAAACACGGCCCAAGGCCAGCCCAGCCACGGTCTAGTGCCGCGCGGGCTGCCTGACAGGGGGTCCCGCATGTCAGCGGCCTTTAAACGCCGAAGCGGTACCGATCAATGGGAGACGTTGGATTAGAAGGGGATCGGAGGGCCGTGGTTCGTCGTCGTCTCCGACGAGAACCCGACGGTGCGGCGGCGGCAGTAGGGGATGGGAGAGCCTACCAGGCCGTTGCAGGAGTCTGGCAGTGTGCGTGGGGAAGGTGTAGTAGATGAGGAAGTCCTGGGTGCAGCGGCGGCGCTCGGGGAGGCTCCAATCGAGGCAGGGCTTCCGCGGGCTCCGGCGGACCTCAGCTTCCAATTGCTGCTGCTCCGGCGAGGTGGTGCTAAATTGAGGTGGGGAGAGTGTTCAGTGAAGGGAGAGGAGCAGATGGTGTGAAGGAGTTGTGGGCTGAGGAGCTCTATTTATAGCGGGCGATGGTGGCCGGGAGGTGCTGCGAGGGCGCGTCGACGGCGTGGCCTCTCCGTCGATCGAAAGGGCAAGGTGAGGACAGAATCTTGTAGGCGTCGTCCTGGCGATGCTCGAGGACTAGCTGGCGCGGCGAGAGGACGACTGGATGGCTCGGGCGTGTGTGATGATCATCACGGTACCCGCGGTACCTCGCCGGCGAGGACGACGGTGACAAGGCTTCTGCGCGTGCTTGAGCATGTCTAGCGGCTAGAGGGCGAGGTATAGCTGCTCAACGTGCTGGTAGGGATGCAGGGGGAGGCGTAGGTTGCTCGAGTGCGTGGCGTCCTGGCGCGTCCAGGGCGTGATCACCACGCCGGCTGGCACGCTCTGGCGGTTTTGGACGCGGGTGTTCCGGCCAATGGGGTGCATTGGCGATCGATCGAGCGGTACTGGCGTGATCCTTGTGCTCCAGAGATGCTCGAAGACAAGAAGAAGAGTTGAGAGGGAGGCCAGAGAGAGGGATGCCCAAAGGTGGCCGGGGTACATGACATGGCATTGTTTTAGGGTTTCTCTTCATCCTCCTCTCACTTTAATCGACCAGGGCATGTACTAGGGTGAAGCAGGGGTTGTAAGAGAGTGCAATGATCAAGGATTAAAGGGGTTTAGTGAAGAAACCGGTGGATAAAAGGGTGTAGCTCAAATCTGAATTCATGCCTGCCACCTGTTCGACACAATGGCCGCATGAAGTTTTTATTTGAATTTTGAAATTATTTTTGGTGAATCTCATTTATATAATTAGAGTGAAGTATTGGTGGTGGTGGTACTCATTTTGGAATTGATTTGCAAAATGTCAAAGGTGACATGATCTTCACTTTATTTCAGCATCCCTACTTGTCACTTTTATTCTGGTCAACCTAGTCAACTCTAGCCATGGTGGTCAACATCAAAGTTACTCACCTTGACATGGTCTTGGATGACATGGCTTTGGTTAACCAAGTTTAGTTCAAGAACTGAGAAAAACAGAGGGGTAAAGTAGTGAAGAAAATATTTTTGCAAGTGACCATTATCATATGTATGTGAGAATTTCGAATTTCTTGTGTTTGATTCTTGATCCAATGATGCAATTGGGTTAGTTTATCATATTGAAGTATTTTAGAAGCAAGGGAGCAAGCAATTATGGCCTTGGTTGAGGATTTGCAATTTTGCATATTGTGTATGTAAGTGAAAAATGGGTTTTTCCCATTTTCTCCAATTCCCCTCAAATTAGGGTTTGATGATCTTGATTAGGTTTCACATAGCAATGGTTACTCATACTAACACTCATCATGGCAATTGCACAAAAGAATTTCACTCAAAGGCATGAATCTATATGTGGCACTATATGCATATAAAAAAGTTTTTGTTAAATGCAAATTTTGTCTTTGGGGAAATTGTCTCTCTTGTTTATTATTGTTGAAACTTGGGATGTTACAAACCCTTCCCCCTTACAAAAGATCTCGTCCCGAGATCTTAAAGAAAACTAGGTACTAAAGAGATCTGGGTACTCAGTCCTCATAAAGTCTTCTCTCTCCCAAGTGGCTTCCTCTTCGGTGTGGTTACTCCATTGGATCTTCAGAAACTTGATACTTCGGGTACGGGTGGTTCTGAAGGCTTCTTCCAGGATGCGAATAGGTACTTCGCGGTATGTTAGATCTGAGTTGATATCCACAGCTCGATGGTCGATGTTCTTGAAAACCTCGGTCTTCTCAGGTACCTCTAAACACTTCCGGAGTAGCGAGATGTGAAACACATTGTGCACCGCTGACATTTCTTCCGGTAACTCTAGCTGATAGGATACTTCTCCTCGGTGGCTCAGGACCTTGAAAGGTCCTACATATCGGGGTGCGAGCTTTCCTCTAAGCTGGAATCTCTGCATTCCTTTAAGGGGGGACACTTTGAGATACACGAAATCTCCGATCTCGAAGGTCATCTCTCGGCGTCTCTTGTCGGCGTAGCTCTTCTGTCTTGATTGGGCTGTCTTGAGGTACTCGCGGATCTTGTGAACCTTCTCTTCGGCTTCTCGGAGAATATCTGGTCCAAAGACTTGACTCTCTCCTACTTCCGACCAATTCAGAGGGGTACGGCACTTCCTTCCGTACAGTGCTTCAAAGGGGGCCATCTGCAAGCCGGCTTGATAGCTGTTGTTGTACGAGAATTCTGCGTACGGCAAGCGGTCTTCCCACTTAGATCCATACTCTAACACACATGCTCTCAACATATCTTCTAGTATTTGGTTGACTCGTTCGAGTCTGTCCATCTGTCCGTGGGTGATAGGCGGTGCTGAAATTCGGACGAGTTCCGAGTCCTTCATGTACTTTCTGCCGGAATCCGGAGGTGAATTGGGATCCTCTCGTCGGATACTATCGACTTCGGGGTTCCGTGAAGGCTGACTATCCTTGAGATATATAACTCTGCGAGTCTCGGTCCTTGATAGGTGGTCTTGACGGGGATGAAGTGGGCGACTTTGGTTAGTCTGTCGACCACTACCCAGATGGAATCATTTCCTTTACTAGACTTGGGCAGTCCGGTGATGAAGTCCATTCCTACGGAATCCCACTTCCATTCGGGAATCTGTAGGGGTTGCAACAGTCTGCGGGGCGTTGATGTTCGGCTTTGACTCTTTGACAGATGTCACATTTGGCGATGTAGCTTCCAATTTCTCTCTTCATTCCATGCCACCAGAATTGTTCCTTCAAATCCTGGTACATCTTGGTACCTCCGGGGTGAATGGAGTAAAGGGTGTCATGAGCTTCTTTCAGAATGACTTGCTTCAACTCTGAATCTGACGACACACAAAGGCGTCCGTTGTACCATAGCACTCCTTCTTCATCAACAGTTAATCCCGGTGCTTTTCCTGCAGCTATTTGGCTCTTAATCCCGTCAATGCTTGCATTTTCCTTCTGGGCTTCTTTGATTTTACTAATCAGGGTGGGTTGAAGTTCAATGCTTGCGAGAAATCCTTCACTCACTAACTCCATTCTAAATTGTTCAAACTCTTGAAACAGGCTAGGTTGCTCTTCTGCGATCATTGAGTTTAACTGGCACGGCAGTCTACTCAAAGCATCCGCTACCACATTGGCCTTGCCGGGGTGGTAGTGAATCTCCATATCGTAATCCTTGATTAACTCTAACTACCTTCTTTGCCTCATGTTCAGCTCCTTCTGAGTGAAGATATACTTCAAACTCTTGTGATCTGAATAGATCTCGCATCGATTACCCATGAGGTAATGACGCCACACTTTCAGTGCTAACACCACGGCTGCTAGCTCTAAGTCATGGGTTGGATAGTTCTGTTCATGCTGCTTCAGTTGCCTTGATAGGTAAGATATCACTTTCCCTTCTTGCATCAACACACATCCAAGACCAATCTTGGAGGCATCACAATACACATCGAATGGTTTAGTGATGTCCGGCATGATTAGTATTGGGGCTGAAGTCAGTCTGCTCTTGAGCTGTTGGAAACTCTCTTCACACTTGTCCGTCCATTCGAACTTCTTATCCTTCTTCAACAATTGAGTCATTGGTCTGGCTATGCTTGAGAATCCTTCAACGAATCGGCGGTAGTACCCCGCCAATCCGAGAAAAGCACGGACTTCAGTCTGGGTGGTTGGGGCTTTCCATTCTTCAACAGTCTTGATCTTTGAGGGGTCAACGGCAATTCCTCCGGCGGACAATATGTGTCCCAAGAATCCTACTTCCTTCAACCAAAATTCGCATTTGCTGAACTTGGCGTACAGCTGATGCTCCCGAAGGGTATCTAAGACCACTTCCAAGTGATGCTCATGCTCTTCTTCAGATTTGGAGTAGATAAGGATGTCGTCGATGAAAACAACGACAAATTTATCCAGGAAGTTCATGAAGACCTTATTCATGAGATTCATGAAATAAGCGGGGGCATTGGTCAATCCAAATGACATGACATTGTACTCATACAATCCATATTGGGTGGTGAAAGCAGTTTTGGGGATATCGGTGGCACGAATCTTCAGTTGATGGTAACCAGTCCTCAAATCAATCTTCGAGAACACTTTGGCACCGGTCAGTTGGTCAAACAAATCTTCTATCTTTGGCAAGGGATATTTGTTCTTGATGGTGACATCGTTAAGTTTACGATAATCCGTACATAAACGATTTGCTCCATCCTTCTTGTCCACAAACAAAGCTGGTGATCTCCAAGGTGATGCACTTGGCCTAATCGGACCCTTGAACAGCATATCATCCGAGTTGCTTCTTCGGTTCCACTAACTCTGCCGGGTTCATACTATAGGCTCTCTGGGCTATAGGTCCGGTTCCGGGGATTAACTCAATGATAAACTCGATATCCCGATGCGGGGGCATACCGGGTAGATCATCGGAAACACATCGGGGTATCGACAAACGACCCCGATCTGATCCAAGGTGGGTTTAGCTAGACTTTGGTTGCGGAGTAAATTTTACGGGCAATCTTTCGAGAGATGTGTTCGACTATTATTCCGGTGCTACTCGTCATGGTGATGGCCTTCTTGGCACAATCAATCGGTCCATGATGTTTCGCCATCCGAGTCCATTCCGAGGACTACTTCCAAACCTTTGGCTCCCGGAACAATCAAATTTGCATAGAATTATATTTCATGTATTCCGATTGGCACATCTTTGCAAATTTTTCTAGCTTTAGTTGTTGATCCGGGTATTTGAACTATCATGACATGCTTCAAACTGATGGGTTGAATCTTACTAGTGCATGCAAAATCTTCGGTAATGAATGAATGCGATGCTCCAGAATCAAATAGCACTCTTGCGGGTATTGAGTTAACAGAGAACATACCCAGCACAACATCTGGGGCTTCCTGAGCTTCTTCTGCATTCATGTGGTAGAGGCGGCCGTTGCGGTTGTTTGGGTTGTTGGGGGCGAACTTCTTGTTGGTGGTGACACGACGCCTGCTGCTGCGCGAGGGCTCGAGGTGTTGGCGGCGGTCTTGGCGAGCTTCTTGGGGCACTCATAAGAGAAGTGCCCAGCCACTCCGCACTCGTAGCAGTTGTAGGTGGACTTGTCCTTGGGGGTGACGGGAACAACATTGCTCCCAGTCCTTGGAGCAGTGTTGGAGTTGTTGTTGGGGGCGCGAGGTGGAGCGCGGTTGAAGTTGTTGTTGTGGTTGTTGTTGTTGTTGTTGTAGTTGTGGTGGCCTCCTGGCCTGGGGTTTCCTCCACTCCGGTTCTGATAACTCGGACGTGGATTCTGCATCGGGGGCTTGTTGTTTATTGGGGCGAACCCTCCACTTGAGCTGGGGCGATACTTGTGGGTGTTGCTGGGCCCACTCTGATTCATCATGCGGCGCTTGCGGTTTTCATTGGCTTGGTGTATCTTCCCCTCCATCTGAATGGCGGAGTCAACGAGGGCTTCTAGATCAGCAAAGGGAATGTTGATCAGCACAGTCTGCATCTCATCATGCAGTCCATTCGAGAACCTCTCCTTCCTCTTCTCAACGGTATCCGTCTCATCCGGGCGTACCTTGACAAAGTGAGAAACTTGTCACGGTATTCCACCATGGTCATTATGCCTCGTTTCGGTTCACGAACTCATCCCTCATCTTCTTGATCGGACCCGGGGCACATGATACTTGCTAAACTTGAGTTTGAAGTCCTCCCAAGTCATCATTTGCCCCGCATGTAAGGCGCGGGTACTTGTCCACCAGGCACGTGCAGGTCCAGCCAGATAGTGGGTGGTGAACAACACCTTCTCGTTGTCCTCCACTCCGGCCACTTCAAGATTGTTCTCCGTAGTTTGGAGCCAATCATCAGCATCGAGGGGTTCCTCTGTCTTGCTGAACACCGGTGGGTTGGTGTTTTGGAAGTTTTTCAGCTTCGACCCTGGGTGGTCATGGTTTCCGTGGCCTTGATTGCCCTGAGCAATCTGTTGAAGTGCAGCTAGGTTGGCTTGCCGTTCAGCTCTCTCAACTTCTCTATCAGCCAACATCTGTTGCAACATCTGCATCATTGCCTCTTGAGTCATGTTGCGAGTTGGAGGTGCCATCTGAACAGAGATATGGATAATGAGACGAGAGGGAAATTTCTATGGCTCATTTTGGGATAAATTCACACAACTTAAACTTGATTCATAAAATATTAATAATATTACACACACAAACATAGTCATGGAGGTAGCAAATATTACAAGCCAAATGTTCAGGAGGGTTTTAAGAACCCTTTCAACAAACTACGATACATGGGGTGGATACAAAGGACCGATACATCTCATACTACGCAAGTGCTCATAAGGGGGATGGAAACTATCCATCGATGCGAAGCGGGAAGGTGGTGTCCATCCCGGCAGGCAGTGCTGGTGGAAGTCCAGGTCTCCCTCATCGTCATCCTCGTAGTCATTGTCGTTGCCGACGTAGGAGTAGCCATCCCCTTGGATGTCTTCTCCCTCGCCTTCTCCTTCCGGAGCTTGGAGTTGCTCGCACTGAGTGGAGATGGTCTCCTTCGGGACGGCGATCTTGGCCTTGAGGCGGTCGATGGTGTTCTCCCTCTTGGCGACCCTGCGGCGGAGAATCCGACGCTCCTTGGCGATGACCTGAATGGTCTCCGCCTGCTGGACCAGGCTGGAGGTGGGTGCTTGTTGGCGAAGGCGCGGGAGTTGTCCAACTCCGCACGGGTCTCGAAGAGCATAAAGTCGAGGTGATCCACATGGTGCCTGAGCACCGGGTGGAACGGCAGGCTGATGGGCAGCCCAAGTGAGGAGTGCCTTGCGAAGTGCGCAAAGCGTTCTCCCTCAATCGCCACCGGGTTTTGCCCGCACAGACGAGCGAGACCCTCCTGGATAGCACGGGCGAGTCCATCCACCCAAGTGTTCTCTCGGAGAGAGAACTGAATCTGGCGGAACATGGGTGCCTCCGGCTGTCCGGGGAGGTTAGCCATGATGATCCATTGGAGTTGGCCTCCGTTCTGAGCAGCGATCCGGCCCCCGTAGAACACAGGAGGCGAGCTCCGAGGAACTCGGAGAGGGCGAACAGATCCCTCTCAAAGATGAGATCCCCCCGTTGGCCAGCTCGTACACTTGAGTCTGGATGAAGGGCTCAAGTGGGATGATGGGCTCCATCTGTAGAGAGATTGATGAGTAAGTTAGAGAAGTGCAAGTGTTCAAAATTTTAAGTACTTATAAATAAGAACATGAATTTGGTTAGTTTACAAAAGATCTCAAAGGTAAGGGTATGATTGTATTTTTCATAATTATTCAATTCATTATACTTAAACTAAGTTTGTCAAACGTCCATTCTAACTAGGGTCTCCTAAGGTCAAACAATGGCTCTGATACCAACTTGTCAACACCCGAATTTTTAAGTCCGGATGCCCTATTACATCATACATCGCAATCCCGGGAAGATTGTTTTTGCGAGACATAATAGTAAGTAGTTCAGAGTCATCATTTATTACAACACATAGAGTCTTACAACAAGGGATCACATGATCCAATATTACACAAATAGATTGTTCAACATCACAAATAAGTAGCGGAAGCGTAGTAGTAGTGGACTATCTATTCCACGAGCAACGCTTGACGTTAGAAGACGATCCTAGTTATCGTAGACGTCCTGTTGTCCGTCATCCTGATACTGTTGCTCCTCTTCAAAGTCTGGCATTTGAATAGCCAGGGCAAAGCCATGAGTACTTTTAAAGTACTCGCAAACTAACTTAACAATAATTACTCATTAAGTGTAAATAAGGGGGTGCTAAGCTCTAGGTTTATTTGCATAAAGCCAAGTTTTAGTTTAGTAAACATTTAGTAAAGCCTTATCATGTGCTAGACTAACTCAAGTGGGAACATTAGTGTCATTCCCACAACTCATTATGGTTCACCATAATGTCACCTTTCAATTCACCATTTATTTCTAGGATCAAACATTTTTAAAGATAACGGAGATAGTATGGCCTTTCCAATTGTCCGTAACCGTGGACACGGCTATTCGAATAGGTTTAACACTCTGCAGAGGTTGTACTCTTGTGCCACAACTTTTGATTACCTCCGTCGAGGATAACCCCGAATCATCGTAACACGATACGCGGATCATCAACCATAACCTTTCACTTATATATGCTAGTATGAGCACCTCTCCCCATGAGCTTGGCCTCCCGGTGAAAACCGCAGTCAACCCGGGAACTGCACAGGGCTTGGGCCGTACATTCACCTCATATTAACATCATTCCACACTTAACGGAGGCAGCCTCGGCGTAACCCCTATGATGTTTGTTTAGAGGGAACCCATACTAAAATACACAAGTTTCTAGTTAAGCCCTACCCATAATCAGGTATTGTGGGGGTACTTGTATAATTGGAAGGGTATCGCATTCAAACCCAATCATCAATTTTATCAAAAATCACCATCTTCTCTTGTTCACATCCACCTTTACTTTACTTTCTTTCAAAGTCATTTCACTTCACCATGTTCCCATCTAGAGTAGTCAATTTTAATTGATTAGCACTAGCAACTATATGAGGGGTGCTATCTAGCTTGAGTTGTGCTAATCTATTCCAAGTATTGTTCTACTCTAGACCAAGTGAATCATAAATCAAAAAGTACTTTGAAATAAATAAGCAAAGGTAAGTGTAAGTAAAAACATGGGATAGGTAATACATAAAAGTAAAGTGTGATGGTGCCTTTGCTCTTGTAGAGCTAAGCACTTGTGTTTAGCAAGGGTTAGCTTGCCTTGAGCTGAGTAGTTATCGAAGTTCTCTTCTTCTTCCTGAGAGTAGCCCTCCTCCTCTTGGTATTCCTCGTTACTAGCGTCTATATACGAATACGAGGTATAAATACTAAACCAAACTCACATACTAAACTAGAAACACTCAAAAGAGTTCACACTCTAGTCCTATTATCAATCAAACATGGCATGGTGAGTTATTTGATGAATTCTTATTTAGGAGAAATAATTTCCTCTCATCATTCCTATTTCTTAGATTTGGTATGTAGATCCTTAGAGAAATTCATTTCTTCTCATTACATCTTATTAAGATTTAATCTCTTCATATAATAATAAGGTATGAAATATAGGTTGACCCAAAGTCAACATTTCATATCTATTATATGTGAGTATAATTTAATTGAAGTGCTACACTTCACATAGTTTTAAAACTTAACATTTAAATGAATTAAAATCTCTAAGTAATAATTCCCAAGGGTTCATTAGCCTAAGTCATTCCCCCTGGTTATATCACTTAGGATCAAGATTTAAATGAGAGAGTAGCTCTCATAGTATTTGTTAAATTTGAATTCCAAGTTGAATTGTTCTAGAATTGACTACATAGCTATTTTATTTGATCTAGTCCATGATCATACAAATAACATGTCTATATTATTGCATAATCAATTAGAGGACATCATTTGTGATTTATTAGAATTGGAATCAATTCAAAATCTATTCTGGTTAAATTTTAAATAAAGTTTGAATGTTCAAAAGTCCCTGTCTTGTCTTTTTTATCAAATTAATTCTACTACGAATTTGGAGGTGGGGCCAGTGGCATGAGCTAGATAATTTCATTGGCTTTCCAACGGTATAAAATTTGCTAGATTTGGTTTGGTAGATTTCAAACTATTCAAATTTGAAGTTGACATCAGTAAGCATTTGTATTTAAACTAATTAACGAATTTTGAACTAACTGGGCCGCGCGGGAAAACTAGGTGGGCTCAAAGATTTAAACACGGCCCAAGGCCAGCCCAGCCACGGTCCAGTGCCACGCGGGCTGCACGACGGGGGTCCCGCATGTCAGCGGCCTTTAAACGCCGAAGCGGTACCGATCAATGGGAGACGTTGGATTAGAAGGGGATCGGAGGGCCGTGGTTCGTCGTCGTCTCCGACGAGAACCCGACGGTGCGGCGGCGGAAGTAGGGGGTGGGAGAGCCTACCAGGCCGTTGCAGGAGTCTGGCAGTGTGCGTGGGGAAGGTGTAGTAGATGAGGAAGTCCTGGGTGCAGCGGCGGCGCTCGGGGAGGCTCCAATCGAGGCAGGGCTTCCGCGGGCTCCGGCGGACCTCAGCTTCCAATTGCTGCTGCTCCGGCGAGGTGGTGCTAAATTGAGGTGGGGAGAGTGTTCAGTGAAGGGAGAGGAGCAGATGGTGTGAAGGAGTTGTGGGCTGAGGAGCTCTATTTATAGCGGGCGATGGTGGCCGGGAGGTGCTGCGAGAGCGCGTCGACGGCGTGGCCTCTCCGTCGATCGAAAGGGCAAGGTGAGGACAGAATCTTGTAGGCGTCGTTCTGGTGATGCTCGAGGACTAGCTGGCGCGGCGAGAGGACGACTGGATGGCTCGGGCGTGTGTGATGATCATCACGGTACCCGCGGTACCTCGCCGGCGAGGACGACGATGACAAGGCTTCTGCGCGTGCTTGAGCATGTCTAGCGGCTAGAGGGCGAGGTATAGCTGCTCAACGTGCTGGTAGGGATGCAGGGGGAGGCATAGGTTGCTCGAGTGCGTGGCGTCTCGGCGCGGCCGGTGCGCGTGATCACGCACGCACGGGCGTGTCGCCGGCACGGTTTTGGACGCGGGCGTTCCGGCCAATGGGGTGCGTTGGCGATCGATCGAGCGGTACTGGCGTGATCCTTGTGCTCCAGAGATGCTCGAAGACAAGAAGAAGAGTTGAGAGGGAGGCCAGAGAGAGGGATGCCCAAAGGTGGCCGGGGTACATGACATGGCATTGATTTAGGGTTTCTCTTCATCCTCCTCTCACTTTAATCGACCAGGGCATGTACTAGGGTGAAGCAGGGGTTGTAAGAGAGTGCAATGATCAACGATTAAAGGGGTTTAGTGAAGAAACCGGTGGATAAAAGGGTGTAGCTCAAATCTGAATTCATGCCTGCCACCTGTTCGACACAATGGCCGCATGAAGTTTTTATTTGAATTTTGAAATTATTTTTGGTGAATCTCATTTATATAATTAGAGTGAAGTATTGGTGGTGGTGGTACTCATTTTGGAATTGATTTGCAAAATGTCAAAGGTGACATGATCTTCACTTTATTTCAGCATCCCTACTTGTCACTTTTATTCTGGTCAACCTAGTCAACTCTAGCCATGGTGGTCAACATCAAAGTTACTCACCTTGACATGGTCTTGGATGACATGGCTTTGGTTGACCAAGTTTAGTTTAAGAACTGAGAAAAACAGAGGGGTAAAGTAGTGAAGAAAATATTTTTGTGACAAGTGACCATTATCATATGTATGTGAGAATTTCGAATTTCTTGTGTTTGATTCTTGATCCAATGATGCAATTGGGTTAGTTTATCATATTGAAGTATTTTAGAAGCAAGGGAGGAAGCAATTATGGCCTTGGTTGAGGATTTGCAAATTTGCATATTGTGTATGTAAGTGAAAAATTGGTTTTTCCCATTTTCTCCAATTCCCCTCAAATTAGGGTTTGATGATCTTGATTAGGTTTCACATAGCAATGGTTACTCATACTAACACTCATCATGGCAATTGCACAAAAGAATTTCACTCAAAGGCATGAATCTATATGTGGCACTATATGCATATAAAAAAGTTTTTGTTAAATGCAAATTTTGTCTTTGGGGAAATTGTCTCTCTTGTTTATTATTGTTGAAACTTGGGATGTTACATTATCTATCTATAGAGGCTATGAATAGATTCTAGCTAAGTAGGAGCTAGGTTTAGGAAGCTAGTTCCCTTCTATGGCTAAACTTGGTTTTCTCCTTGATGGATGTGGTATCTGGCTCCTCTGACAGGGTCCTGTCTCTTGAAGTAGTTGTCGACTCCTCGGTCTTCGAGTTGCACTATCCTCCTTCGATGCCTCCATATCTAAGCAGGGGATTCAAGAGTGGGATGAGTACGAGCGTACTCACCAAGTTCATTATAGGAAAGAGGTGTTTAATGCACTAGCTACAGCATTAGACCAGAAAGTCTAATACCAATGCAAGTTTTCATAACCGTTTCTTCAAAAGGTTGCTTTTATTCAGAAGAACTATGTCCGTCAGCCTTCACCGGTTTACTAGAACTTCATGGAGCTCCTTTCCGGCAGCGTTCGCAGTTCCATATCCCGGAACAGGGAGTGACAGGTCACGGTTCTTTACACTCTGCAGAGGTGTGTTGCTTTACCCATAAGAGATCTTAACCTTGTTGCCAACCGAGCACGTTACCCGTCCACACTTCCTTTGGTGTGAGGCCCGGTATAAGGTCTAGCCAATCATGTTCCTCCGCTACCTCGAACACCCACCCTTTGTTGCACGCCCCGGCCCTGGGCCCACGCCGGTCCCATTATTCCTGTAGATTTCAAGGTGGACCCCGACCACGACGACAGTGCTGGGCTCTACCATACACTCCTACGCCGGTAGCTGCAACCCATCATAGACCGCAATACCGTGGGGACTTAAGGCTTCCCCAGCCTACCGCTTGTTCTTCGAGTGACAAGTGTCTACGGACTATGCCGTGGGGACTTAAGGCTTCCCCAGCCTACCGCTTGCCACCGACAGATACAAGTGTCTACGGTAAGGCGCATCCGTTGATGAACGAGAGGTGGAAACACTTTTGACTACTCCGTCCCACTCCGGATCTTATGGTTAATACGGGTATTACGGCACAAGAATCACTGGCGACATTTGTTGTTTAATCCTAGATGGATATAAACCCTTGCAATGGAACCTCCACCATATCAACACAATCCATGGTTCCATTGCCCACCACATAGTCATATTCATAGTTATGAAAATAGTGGTTTTGGTTTTTATGCAATAGTGATAATCATAGTACTTTGCAAGTAATTTGATAAAGATACTCAAATGACATGAGCAAGCGATGAACTTGCCTTTCTTGACTGCAAGATTATGCAGGCAAGGTCTTCGATACGCAATAACTTCAAATTCTGAAATAGCATCATCGTCCGGTAAAGACGATGTTTAAAAGATTGGCAAGGATGCAATAATGCATAAGTATGAGATGCAATCGTTCCGAGCGTAACCTAACCCCGATGATTTAGGATTGAGTGAGTTGTCAAGATTTGTTTAGATTGTGTTGCACTTTTAGAGTGGATTCAAACAAACAAGGTTATTATTAGGTTTTGATTAACTGGGTATCATATACAAGTGGTGCGATACATAATAATAATAATGGGCACACAAGGAATAGTAGCAATCATATCTTCTGAATGTAATGACATTTGTTAACCTTAAGTTCTATCAGACATTGTTAATAATTACTTGTTGTTTACTTCAAATGTTATTGTTGAAGAAACAATTTCTTAATGAACAATAAGCATTTCAAATAAGAGGTAGTAGATGTATCTTATTTTTTAACAGGACGGTATTAGTAGGGGTAGTAACTTAATTGAGTTGAACTAGGGATGATGGATAATGGTTATTTGGTTAGGTATCATTCTCATAACCATATACTATATATGGAATGACTCCACTAACAAAGTATGATTAATTCCTAGGATAAGATTTAACTTTGGACCCATAATCGGTGTCTACAAGTAACACATCACTCTATCTATGACCTTCTACTTAATATCAAACCATAAAGATCCTACTTGTAAGTATCAAACATGTTGATGCAAAGTAAGTCAAATAATTTCATTTGGCTCAAAGATGTTTAAGAGTATAACTTAAAGTGTTGTGAAAGTTTTGTGTCTTTAGATGGGAGTGCAAACTTCTATTATTTATTTTAAAAATGAAGTTATAACAAATCATAGCATATTTAGGTTAAAGGAATTAATTGTTTTAGGATTTAAGAATTTCCTGAAGTGTTTAGGTATTTGAGATTTAATTAACTAACTTCAGTGAAAGAAAATATTCATTAAAAATGTAAGTTAGTGCGAGGATATCATTCATGATTAACTCATATTGATTACTTACTTTTATGATTTTTTTATAAGATCTTTATTTGATTAGTAATCAAATACTAAGATTTGTTTATCAAATCATTATAAAAATATTTATTACATGGTTTTGAAATAATATTTCAAACATTTGGAAATTCTATTTGACATTTATTCCTTGGAAATATTTTTCAAGGAATTTAAAAGTAATTAGAATTGGATTATAATCCTTAAAACTTAAATATAATGATTAACTTGGTTTAACAATGTTCCTAACATTTTGAGATTAGAAGGCAACCCATATTTATTGTTAAGTATTTCTACTTAATCTCTAGAGATAGGCACACATAAATGCACTAATACAAGTATGGTACATGTTCTAATTTGATTAACTTAGTTAGAAACACATGTATTCATTTAGTGAATTAATTATTAAGCTTAGAGCTGATTGAGCTAATTGGCACACATGCACACACTAGTGGATCGTATGTTGGGCTAAAGCTGATTGATTCCAGTAGCAACAACTCGTACGCACACACGATCGAGGATCGAATATACGTACACGTACAAACCTGCCCACCACGTATCTCTCTCAGTCGTTCTCTCTTATCTCACTAGCACTCACATAAACGATACGGCCCCCTCGCGATCCCCTTCCTGGCGATACGACCGTGCCGCCGTCTGCCGTTGCCCCGGCCGCTGCCGGCCGCCTCCGCCGCCTCTGCCCTTCGGTTCAACTCCGTCGCTGCTCCTCGCTCCACTCCACTAGCTCCACCTCACCGTGATGCCCCCTAGCGCGCGCGCTCACCCCCGCGGCTAACCCTAGCCAGCCTGGGTTCGGCTCGCCGCCGGCGCGATTCCACGCTGCCGCAGGTCGGCTGACCTCTGGCACGTCCTCCTCCACCATATTCCTGCTGCTGTGATGCTCTACAGCCCTGCATCGACCCCCTATGCCCCCCTTTGATCCTCCACCACAACTCACGGCGTTGGTCGATGTCGACCGCCCCTGATACCTCCGGCCATCTCCTGTGTCGGCTCGAGCTCCTCGTTGATCTCGACTACATCCTCGAGCCCTTGGTCGTCCTAGTTGACAACCCTGACCCGCTACTTGCGCTATGCTACTATGACCGTGTACCGGTGGTGATATGGTGATGGTTGCTGCGATGGCGCCCGCTATCGCTACTAACCCCCTCGACCTTGACGCCGGCAGGACGGTGCCGCGGACGCAACCCCGGCGTCGGCCTCTTCCTCTATTCGACTACAACACTGTGAGCTATTCCCCTTCTCTGTATTCTCTATGGCTATGAATTTGTTGATCAAGAACTTGAGTGCTTGGCCTGATTATTGCATATGCTTGGGAGTGCTATTCATGGGCTATATGACTTGTAAATTTATCAGTCAAATACTTATTCTAGTGAGCTATATTATATGCTTAAGAGTGGTCAGCTACTATGTGCTTTGTAAAGCTCCAGTTTGGATGAATTGGTAAACCAGGAGTTTTGTAAAAGGTTGCTGGTCTGCTGTTACCATTGCAACCTCAATTTGGATGGATAACCATCCCTGGTCTTTGCTGAAATGCTATCTCTAGCAAAACTGAATATGGATATTACTGTTGACTGAGACAATTCAGTGATACTCTTCTTTAATTCTTAGTGGCTTATATATGCAAGGAACATGTATTATTATTTCTCAAGTAGGATTTAATTGTTGGCTTGTTGTTGAGCTTATTTGTTTGTTTAATATGGCTTGGTTGTGACTATACACTACTTGGTTGGCCTAGGATTCATTTTCTGGACCCCAAGTAATTCATGGAGCAAGTTGTGTATTACTGACTGATTATAGTGATGACTAAATCGAGTGCACAAATGGTATTGGACAGATCTTTGCTTAATAATTACAGTGATGCCTCTAATTGGATGATTAATCATCCAGGCATATGTAGCTGGTTGTATTTCTTTTATTGATGAAAACTGAGTATACACTACGGCATGTATTATTTATTTGATGCTTGGTTTGGTGGTTTGACTGTGAGCTTAGAAGCATGGTCTTACAACTTAGGTTTAATGTATTTTCTTCCCTTGCATAAGTGCCCATGTGCTTTCTAATTACCATATCTATCATGTGGTGCCTCAGCTGAGTGTGCACAGGATACATATGTATGAATAGGATCTGGTGGTGTGTAGGTGCTTGTGCAAAATGAGAAATAGGCATTGATCATAGCTGTAGGGTCAGATGATGCAGTCTGTCCATATCAAACTACTGATGTTGCTTGAGTTACTTTTAATGGACGGATCTATGTTTGCTTTAGCCGATGATGCAAAGGCTGGGGCATTGTTGGATAATAAGAACAGATGCTCATGTGCCTTAAGTTCTCTGTGATGAATTTGAATAGCACTTCTATTCAAGACTGAGAGAAAACAATCCTTCCAACCCTCCTAGATAAATCTGATGGAAGGGTAGTTGGATTGCTTGTCTGTGTACTATTCCCTTTTTCCCCTTATTGATTTGCTCATGCAAAACTAAGAACAGATGCTATGCTTAACTTGTTGCCTAACAACCTGCTGTTGGAGAGTAGCTTGATCTTGCTTGATGTTAATCTGGCTTTGCTGCTGATCCTTGTGTTCTTCTCCTTCTTGGGTGGAACCTGCTCCATCTAGGATATTATATCAACATGGCTCTGGTTGCAGCTTTGGCTGTGATCTTCATATAGTCTACTGATTTCCTAAGTGACTGCATGGGAATGATTTATGGTTTTGGTTGTTGATCTTAGATGTGTTCTTGAGGTTCTTGAGCTGGTCAATGGATGTGTATGGGCGTGAGGCTTCAACAGTTGTTTTGATCTAAAGTGACTTGCTTTTTATATGATGGACTACTACTGCCTTTGATCGACAGGTGCTAGGTGACTCCCCTAGTGACTATGCTGCTTGGAAACTTGGGTGCCTTAGCTCCCAGGTTTCCGTGGATAAGATCAGTTGATGAAAAGATTTGCCTCTCCTTTTCACTATTTTAACTCTGCCATTTGGCATTTCCTTTCTTTCTATTCTTCCCTATTTGTTTTGCAGGTGATCAATTGGAGAAGAAGATGATCAAGACTTAATTTAGACTTTTACTTTTTTTTCAAAATTTGTAATTCTAGTTGTAATATTCTTTTACTTATTTATTTCTTTATTCGTTTGTAAAGACATTGTATTATTGTGTGAATATCAATAAAGAAATATTTTCCCTTGTTGTAGAATATCCTTAACTATGAATTACTTGTCTTTATGAACCTTGCAATTTTGGATGATGTAATTAAATGTTAAATACTTTATTTATTTTGAGTTTTATATTTTGTTTGATTAAACATGTTGTATGTTATATAATGGTCTAGAATTCAAATTCCAATTCAAATTTCAATTTGAATTCGTATCGCTCATATTTGTATTAAATTAAAATTGTGTTCACCAAAAATCAAATAGTTCAACAAAGGTCATGTCGAAGTTTATTGCACTCACGTCGAGTACTAACTCAATTCCACCGACGTACGAGAAACCTCGATCACCTTGATGAGTTTGAGCAAAGATCCCAGTGAAGCTTATAGCGCTTGACTTGATGATTTACTTCAATTCCAGCAAGTCAAGTGAAACTTCAGTTACTGTGGTAAGTTTTAATTGAAAGCGCGAAAATTCCTCGGATTTTCTATGCATGAATGCAATGCACACTTTAGTGTCCTCTCATTTCGTAGCCTCTAAACCTGGGATATTACAGCGGCAAAAGATCGTGCTCCAAAAAAGCCTCTACGAGTGCTAAAGGATGCAAAATAAACAAGGACACTAACCCTTCCCTCTGCTATAGATGCCTCTACGAGCGCCGTAAATAGCAAGAGTTCGGAAATACATATAAACACAACCCCAATTCGATATTTTACTTATGGAAATATCAAAGAACAACGGGCTCATTGGCAGAAGTTATCGCACCCGATATATTCGGGAGCTGCTGTCAAAACACACATCGGTTGAAAGCAAAGTTGCACATACAACGGGTTTAGCAAGACCTGCAACACGAGCTGATCACTCAAATAATTTGCTGACCAACGAATACACATACGTCTAAACGGGCAATTAAGATTTGCTCCTTCAAAATTTGCCAACGGCATTGACACGGTAAAAGTACATATGAATGTATCTACCGAACAAAAGGTCTCGACTACGCAATCCAAACACTTGGATGAAGTAGCCAAAATACCTATTTACAAAACAAACTTAACCCTGAATTACCCTTGCGGAGTCTCTCTTTCTTCAGGTACCTTTGAATCCTTTTCAAGCTTGTCGACAATTATATTGGCGGGCAACAATACCTTCGGGTACAGCGTCTCCAAATCACCAACCGCATTAGCGATAGTCAGCAGATTTGCTGAAGGATAACGTGCAAGGACGAGGGCAAGTGTAAATCTAGCCCCTGCAAAAACCTGAGCTCGCACCAGGTCCCGAATCTTCTTGGTATTCCCAAATTCAGACATCAGAGTCAGCAGCGTAGGAGGGACCGCGTTTAAGGGGAACATCGTCCTCCAAATTACCCTCAGGGCTTTGTAGCACTTGTCGAAGAAATGGTGGACCTGTGCTAGCGTATAGTTGACGTGGGAGTTAGAAATCTTTGTGGTGTAGCTTTTCTTCAGTTCCCCAGCAACGGCGCCAGAAATTTAGCTTGATGACGCGTAAAGCACACGCCCGTTGGGAACCCCAAGTGGAAGGTGTGATGCGTACAACAGCAAGTTTCCCTCAGTAAGAAACCAAGGTTTATCGAACCAGTAGGAGTCAAGAAGCACGTCGAAGGTTGATGGCGGAGGGATGTAGTGCGGCGCAACACCAGGGATTCCGGCGCCAACGTGGAACCTGCACAACACAACCAAAGTACTTTGCCCCAACGAAACGAGTGAGGTTGTCAATCTCACCGGCTTGCTGTAACAAAGGATTAGATGTATAGTGTGGATGATGATTGTTTGCAGTAAAACAAGTAGAACAAGTATTGCGATAGATTGTATTCGATGTAAAAGAATGGACCGGGGTCCACAGTTCACTAGAGGTGTCTCTCCCATAAGATAAATAGCATGTTGGGTGAACAAATTACGGTTGGGCAATTGACAAATAGAGAGGGCATGACCATGCACATACATGATATGATGAGTATAGTGAGATTTAATTGGGCATTACGACAAAGTACATAGACCGCTATCCAAGCATGCATCTATGCCTAAAAAGTCCACCTTCAGAGTTATCATCCGAACCCCTTCCGAGTATTAAGTTGCAAACAACAGACAATTGCATTAAGTATGGTGCGTAATGTAATCAATAACTACATCCTCGGACATAGCATCAATGTTTTATCTCTAGTGGAAACAAGCACATCCACAACCTTAGAACTTTCCATCACTGTCCCAGATTTAATGGAGGCATGAACCCACTATCGAGCATAAATACTCCCTCTTGGAGTTAAGAGTAAAAACTTGGCCGGAGCCTCTACTAATAACGGAGAGCATGCAAGATCATAAACAACACATAGGTAATATATTGATAATCAACATAACATAGTATTCTCTATCCATCGGATCCCAACAAACACAACATATAGCATTACAGATAGATGATCTTGATCATGTTAGGCAGCTCACAAGATCCGACAATGAAGCACATAAGGAGAAGACGACCATCTAGCTACTGCTATGGACCCATAGTCCAGGGGTGAACTACTCACTCATCACTCGGGAGGCGACCATGGCGGTGAAGAGTCCTCCGGGAGATGATTCCCCTCTCCGGCAGGGTGCCGGAGGCGATCTCCTGAATCTCCCGAGATGAGATTGGCGGCGGCGGCGTCTCTGGAAGGTTTTCCGTATCGTGGCTCTCGGTACTGGGGGTTTCGCGACGAAGACTATATGTAGGCGGAAGGGCTGGTCAAGAGGCGACGCGAGGGGCCCAAACAACAAGGCCGCGCGGCCAGGAGGTGGGCCGCGCCGCCCTGGCGTGTCGCTGCCTCGTCGCCTCACTTCGTTTCCCTTTCGGTCTTCTGGAAGCTTCGTGGAAAAATAGGCCCATGGGCGTTGATTTCGTCCAATTCCGAGAATATTTCCTTACTAGGATTTCTGAAACCAAAAACAGCAGAAAACAACGAATCGGCTCTTCGGCATCTCGTTAATAGGTTAGTGCCGAAAAATGCATAAATATGAGATAAAGTATGCATAAAACATGTAGATATCATCAATAATGTGGCATGGAACATAAGAAATTATCGATACGTCGGAGACGTATCAGTATCTCCAAGCTTAGTTCCTGCTCGTCCCGAGCAGGTAAACGATAACAAAGATAATTTCTGGAGTGACATGCCATCATAACCTTGATCATACTATTGTAAGCATATGTAATGAATGCAGCGATCAAAACAATGGTAAATGACATGAGTAAACAAATGAATCATAAAGCAAAGACTTTTCATGAATAGTACTTTCAAGACAAGCATCAATAAGTCTTGCATAAGAGTTAACTCATAAAACAATAAATCAAAGTAAAGGTATTGAAGCAACACAAAGGAAGATTAAGTTTCAGCGGTTGCTTTCAACTTATAACATGTATATCTCATGGATATTGTCAATGTAAAGTAATATAACAAGTGCAATATGCAAGTATGTAGGAATCAATGCACAGTTCACACAAGTGTTTGCTTCTTGAGGTGGAGAGAGATAGGTGAACTGACTCAACATAAAAGTAAAAGAAAGGCCCTTCGCGAGAGGGAAGCATTGATTGCTATATTTGTGCTAGAGCTTTGGTTTTGAAAACAAGAAACAATTTTGTCAACGGTAGTAATAAAGCATATGTATCATGTAAATTATATCTTACAAGTTGCAAGCCTCATGCATAGTATACTAATAGTGCCCGCACCTTGTCCTAATTAGCTCGGATTACCGGGATTATCATCGCAATACACATGTTTTAACCAAGTGTCACAAAGGGGTACCTCTATGCCGCCTGTACAAAGGTCTAAGGAGAAAGTTCGCATTGAATTTCTCGCTTTTGATTATTCTCAACTTAGACATCCATACCGGGACAACATAGACAACAGATAATGGAATCCTCTTTAATGCATAAGCATGTAGCAACAATTAATGTTCTCATATGAGATTGAGGATATATGTCCAAAACTGAAACTTCCACCATGGATCATGGCTTTAGTTAGCGGCCCAATGTTCTTCTCTAACATTATGCATGCTCTAACCGTTAAATGAGTGGTAAATCTCCCTTACTTCAGACAAGATGAACATGCATAGCAACTCACATGATATTCAACAAAGAGTAGTTGATGGCGTCCCCAGGAACATGGTTATCGCAAAACAAGCAACTTAATAAGAGATAAAGTGCATAAGTACATATTCAATACCACAATAGTTTTTAAGCTATTTGTCCCATGAGCTATATATTGCAAAGGTAAAGAATGGAAATTTTAAAGGTAGCACTCAAGCAATTTACTTTGGAATGGCGGAGAAATACCATGTAGTAGGTAGGTATGGTGGACACAAATGGCATAGTGGTTGGCTCAAGGATTTTGGATGCATGAGAAGTATTCCCTCTCGATGCAAGGTTTAGGCTAGCAAGGTTATTTGAAACAAACACAAGGATGAACCGGTGCAGCAAAACTCACATAAAATACATATTGTAAACATTATAAGACTCTACACCGTCTTCCTTGTTGTTCAAACTCAATACTAGAAATTATCTAGACTTTAGAGAGACCAAATATGCAAACCAAATTTTAGCAAGCTCTATGTATTTCTTCATTAATGGGTGCAAAGTATATGATGCAAGAGCTTAAACATGAGCACAACAATTGCCAAGTATCAAATTATTCAAGACATTTTAGAATTACTACATGTAGCATTTCCCGATTCCAACCATATAACAATTTAACGAAGAAGATTCGACCTTCGCCATGAATACTATGAGTAAAGCCTAAAGACATATTTGTCCATATGAAACAGCGGAGCGTGTCTCTCTCCCACACAATGAATGCTAGGATCCATTTTATTCAAACAAAAACAAAAACAAACCGACGCTCCAAGCAAAGCACATAAGATGTGATGGAATAAAAATATAGTTTCGGGGGAGGAACCCGATAATGTTGTCGATGAAGAAGGGGATGCCTTGGGCATCCCCAAGCTTAGACGCTTGAGTCTTCTTAAAATATGCAGGGGTGAACCACCGGGGCATCCCCAAGCTTAGAGCTTTCACTCTCCTTGATCATATTGTATCATCTCCCTCTCTTGATCCTTGAAAACTTCCTCCACACCAAACTCAAAACATCTCATTAGAAGGTTAGTGCATAATAAAAATTCACATGTTCAGAGGTGACATAATCATTCTTAACATTTCTGGACATTGCACAAAACTACTGGACATTAATGGAACAAAGAAACTCATCCATCATAGCAAAAGAGGCAATGCGAAATAAAAGGCAGAATCTGTCAAAACAGAACAGTCCGTAAAGACGGATTTTATTGAGGCACCAGACTTGCTCAAATTAAAATGCTCAAATTGAATGAAAGTTGCGTACATACCTGAGGATCACTCATGTAAATTGGCATAATTTTCTGAGTTACCTACAGAGAATTAGGCCCAAATTCGTAACAGCAAAGAAATCTGTTTCTGCGCAGTAATCCAAATCTAGTATGAACCTTACTATCAACGATTTTACTTGGCACAACAATGCACAAAACTAAGATAAGGAGAGGTTGCTCCGAGTAGTAACAACTTCCAAGACTCAAATATAAAATAAAAGTACTGTAGTAAAAACATGGGTTGTCTCCCATAAGCGCTTTTCTTTAACGCCTTTCGGCTAGGCGCGAGAAAGTGTATATCAAGTATTATCAAGAGACGAAGTATC
The DNA here is from genome assembly GCF_022539505.1 of Lolium rigidum. Lineage (NCBI taxonomy): Eukaryota > Viridiplantae > Streptophyta > Magnoliopsida > Poales > Poaceae > Lolium > Lolium rigidum. Next base: position 221,090,017 of record NC_061510.1, read on the forward strand.
AACATCATAACTTGTTCTAATAATAGAATCAAAAGGTAACTTCATTCCCTTTCTAGGGAAGTGTTCCATACCTTTATTGAGAGGAAATTGATATTTAATATTACCTTCCTTCATATCAATGATAGCTCCAACGAGTTCGAAGAAAAGGTCTTCCCAATATAATGGGACAAGATGCATTGCATTCAATATCCAAGACAACAAAATCAACGGGGACAAGGTTATTGTTAACGGTAATGCGAACATTATCAATTCTCCCCAAAGGTTTCTTTATAGCATTATCAACAATATTTACATCCAAATAACAATTTTTCAATGGTGGCAAGTCAAGCATATCATAAATTTTCTTGGGCATAACGGAAATACTTGCACCAAGATCACATAAAGCATTACAATCAAAGTCATTGACCTTCATCTTAATGATGGGCTCCCAACCATCCTCTAGCTTCCTAGGAATAGAAGCTTCACGTTCTAGTTTCTCTTCTCTAGCTTTTATGAGAGCATTTGTAATATGTTTTGTGAAAGCCAAGTTTATAGCACTAGCATTAGGACTCTTAGCAAGTTTTTGTAAGAACTTTATAACTTCAGAGATGTGACAATCATCAAAATCCAAACCATTATAATCTAAAGCAATGGGATCATCATCCCCAATGTTGGAAAAAATTTCAGCAGTTTTATCACAAACGAGTTTCGAGCGGTTTTAGCGATTCCGGCAGTTTTGCAGGCTTTGCATTAGAAGTGGAAACATTGCCAACACCAATTATTTTACCATTATTAGTAGGAGGTGCAGCAACATGTGAATCATTAACATTACTAGTGGTGGTAATAGTCCAAACTTTAGCTACATTATTCTCCTTAGCTAGTTTTTCATTTTCTTCTCTTTCCCACCTAGCATTCAATTCGGCCATCAATCTTATATTCTCATTAATTATAACTTGGATGGAATTTGCTGTAGTAAAAATTTTATTATTAAGATTTTCATTAGGCATAACTTTCGATTTCAAAAGATCAACATCAGCAACAAGACTATCGACTTTAGAAGCAAGTATATCAATTCTCCCAAGCTTTTCTTCAACAGATTTGTTAAAAGCAGTTTGTGTACTAATAAATTCTTTAAGCATAGCTTCAAGTCCAGGGGGTGTGTTCCTATAATTGTTGTAAGAATTCCCATAAGAATTACCATAACCGTTACCATTATTATAAGGATATGGCCTATAGTTATTACTAGAATTGTTCCGATAAGCATTGTTGTTGAAATTATTATTTTTAATGAAGTTTACATCAACATGTTCTTCTTGAGCAACCAATGAAGCTAACGGAACATTATTAGGATCAACATTAGTCCTATCATTCACAAGCATAGACATAATAGCATCAATCTTATCACTCAAGGAAGAGGTTTCTTCGACGAATTTACCTTCTTACCTTGTGGAGCTCTTTCCGTGTGCCATTCAGAGTAATTAATCATCATATTATCAAGAAGTTTTGTTGCTTCACCAAGAGTGATGGACATAAAGGTACCTCCAGAGAGCTGAATCCAATAGGTTCCGCGAAGAAAAGTTCGGTCCTGCATAAAAGGTTTGGATGATCATCCAAGTAGTCAGTCCATGGGTTGGGCAATTTTTAACCAAAGATTTCATTCTTTCCCAAGCTTGTGCAACATGCTCATTATCCAATTGTTTAAAATTCATTATACTACTCCTCAAAGATATAATTTTAGCAGGGGGATAATATCTACCAATAAAAGCATCCTTGCATTTAGTCCATGAATCAATACTATTCTTAGGCAGAGATAGCAACCAATCTTTAGCTCTTCCTCTTAATGAGAAAGGAAACAATTTTAATTCTATAATGTCACCATCTACATCTTTATACTTTTGCATTTCACACAATTCAACAAGATTATTGAGATGGGCAGCGAGCATCATCGGAACTAACACCGAGAAAATTGCTCTCGCATAACAAGATTCAAGAAAGCGAGGTTTAATTTCAAAGAATTCTGCTCGTAGTAGCAGGTGGAGCAATAGGTGTGCATAAGAAATCATTATTATTTGTGGTTGTGAAGTCACACAACTTAGTATTTTCAGGAGTACCCATTTTAGCAGTAGTAAATAAAGCAAACTAGATAAAGTAAATGCAAGTAACTAATTTTTTTGTGTTTTTGATATAGAGTGCAAGACAGTAAATGAAGTAAAGCTAGCAACTAATTTTTTTGTGTTTTGATATAATGCAGCAAACAAAGTAGTAAATAAAATAAAGCAAGACAAAAACAAAGTAAAGAGATTGGATTGTGGAGACTCCCCTTGCAGCGTGTCTTGATCTCCCCGGCAACGGCGCCAGAAATTTACTTGCTGGCGTATAGTTGACGTGGGAGTTAGAAATCTTTGTGGTGTAGCTTTTCTTCAGTTCCCCGACAACGGCGCCAGAAATTTAGCTTGATGACGCGTAAAGCACACGCCCGTTGGGAACCCCAAGTGGAAGGTGTGATGCGTACAGCAGCAAGTTTCCCTCAGTAAGAAACCAAGGTTTATCGAACCAGTAGGAGTCAAGACGCATGTTGAAGGTTGATGGCGGCGGGATGTAATGCGGCGCAACACCAGGGATTCCGGCGCCAACGTGGAACCTGCACAACACAACCAAAGTACTTTGCCCCAACGAAACAGTGAGGTTGTCAATCTCACCGGCTTGTTGTAACAAAGGATTAGATGTATAGTGTGGATGATGATTGTTTGCAGAAAACGGTAGAACAAGTATTGCAGTAGATTGTATTCGATGTAAAAGAATGGACCGGGGTCCACAGTTCACTAGAGGTGTCTCCCCCATAAGATAAATAGCATGTTGGGTGAACAAATTACAGTTGGGCAATTGACAAATAGAGAGGGCATGACCATGCACATACATGATATGATGAGTATAGTGAGATTTAATTGGGCATTACGACAAAGTACATAGACCGCTATCCAGCATGCATCTATGCCTAAAAATTCCACCTTCAGGTTATCATCCGAACCCCTTCCAGTATTAAGTTGCAAACAACGAGACAATTGCATTAAGTATGGTGTGTAATGTAATCAATAACTACATCCTCGGACATAGCATCAATGTTTTATCCCTAGTGGCAAGAGCACATCCACAACCTTAGAACTTTCCGTCACTTGTCCCGGATTTAATGGAGGCATGAACCCACTATCGAGCATAAATACTCCCTCTTGGAGTTAAGAGTAAAAACTTGGCCGAGCCTCTACTAATAACGGAGAGCATGCAAGATCATAAACAACACATAGGTAATAGATTGATAATCAACATAACATAGTATTCTCTATCCATCGGATCCCAACAAACACAACATATAGCATTACGGATAGATGATCTTGATCATGTTAGGCAGCTCACAAGATCCGACAATGAAGCACATAAGGAGAAGACGACCATCTAGCTACTGCTATGGACCCATAGTCCAGGGGTGAACTACTCACTCATCACTCCGGAGGCGACCATGGCGGTGAAGAGTACTCCGGGAGATGATTCCCCTCTCCGGCAGGGTGCCGGAGGCGATCTCCTGAATCCCCCGAGATGAGATGGGATTGGCGGCGGCGGCGTCTCTGGAAGGTTTTCCGTATCGTGGCTCTCGGTACTGGGGGTTTCGCGACGAAGACTATATGTAGGCGGAAGGGCAGGTCAAGAGGCGACGCGAGGGGCCCACACAACAGGGCCGCGCGGCCAGGAGGTGGGCCGCGCCGCCCTGGCGTGTCGCCACCTCGTCGGCTCACTTCGTTTCCCTTTCGGTCTTCTGGAAGCTTCGTGGAAAAATAGGCCCCTAGGCGTTGATTACGTCCAATTCCGAGAATATTTCCTTACTAGGATTTCTGAAACCAAAAACAGCAGAAAACAACAACTGGCTCTTCGGCATCTCGTTAATAGGTTAGTGCCGGAAAATGCATAAATATGACATATAGTATGCATAAAACATGTAGATATCATCAATAATGTGGCATGGAACATAAGAAATTATCGATACGTCGGAGACGTATCAACCTGCTGGACCCGATCTTGAAATTGTGCGACAGCCGAAGCCTTCGAGTGTTCCCTCCAGAAAATCTCTTCGGCTGATGACAGCTGGGTCAATGCATTCACACGCTCGTGAATCCGCTTGTTCTCTTCAGCACGGTTCAGAGCTATGACTAGCAAAGGAATCAACGGAAGATCAGGCAATGCGTTTTTGACAAAGAGTAATGAGCACAAGGACCAAGGAACTTACAGTTTAAACTTTCAGTGGCTTTATGCAGTTCAGTAAGAGCATAGCGCCCTACGTCGGCTGCAATCTCGCCCTTCTTCTTGATAATAGCAGCCAGGGCATAGGTGCTGCGCAGATCCTTTTCCAACTGCGCGATTTGATCCTTCGTACGTTGGATTCGATCATCTTCAGAAAGAGCACCCGAAGAATCGTCAACAAATGCAGGCACTGGGAACACCTGCAAGGAAAAGCGTCAAAAACATGACGGATCGCTTCGCATCAGCATCAGAAGGTACTCCCATCGGGAGAAGTGCAAGTGAAAATATCATAACAAGGGCGTACTAGCAACATTGCTAGCACGGAGTTTATTACAAACATAAGTTTTGCGATAGAACATTGTTTCACATCAGCTCAAAGAGAAGTTTGTTACAAAAATCAAAGGGCTTGGGTCTGAGTCGATAAACTGGGGCCAGCCGATGTCTTCCTTGATGAAACCAGCTCAAGGAGTTGGCGTGCACACTTAAGGGCTGACGTTTTGAAGACGCTTAAATCAATGAACCGCCCATCTTGCTCTTTCGTCAGCTCCTTAGACATCTCTTCGATATCGGCCTTGAAGCCATGACCCATCATAACTTGGAAGGCTAGGAGGGCACCATAGGTACGCGAAGTGCGTTTGAATACCTCGATAACCTCCTTGGTGTCGACTGCGAAGGCGTCGATCAGCTGCCCCGTAGTCTTGTCTTGACTGATCTTGGGGAAGATCATCGAGTGCATCCGCGCCATGGCACCTTTCCCCTTTTCAAGAAGCTCCCGTGTATCTTTGGTGGGAGGCAAGAGTCATCGACACACCGTTTGCCGGAGAGTTGTTTGGAATCTTGTCCAAAGCATTGGCAGGGATGTCGGCGGCCTCTGCAAGAGAATGAAACAAAATGAATTACTTAAAAAGAATCGAAATCATAAGTGCAATAATCGACAGAGAAGCATAAAAGAGATTACCAAGCAAAGCCAACGAAGACTGGTGATACGTCTCCAACGTATCTATAATTTCTGATGCTCCATGCTTGTTTTATGACAATACCTACATGTTTTGCTTGCACTTTATATCATATTATGGCATTTATTGGACTAACCTATTAACAAGATGCCACAGTGCCAGTTTCATTTATTATGTCCGTTTATTGCGAGAAAGGCCCAAAAACAAAAGTGCTCGGAAAAATCCGGAAAAATTACAAAAATTCTATTTCGCCGGAAGACTCACGGAGCCGAAGGGCAAGCCGGGGAGGCCCGGGGCCTCCTCCCCATAGGCCGGCGCGGCTCGGAGGGTGGTCACCCCACCCTATTGTGTGGGCCCCTCGGGACTCTTCGACTCCGACTCTTCGCCTATTTAAGCCGTCGTGACCTAAAACTTCGACACCTCTTGACGAAACTCCAGAAAGACTCCAGGGGCGCCGCCACATCGCGAAACTCCAATTCGGGGGACAGAAGTCTCTGTTCCGGCACCCTGTCGGGACGGGGAATTTCCCCCGGAGTCATCTCCACCGCCATCTCCACCACCATCTTCACCGCCATCGCTGTCTCCATGATGAGGAGGGAGTAATCCACCCCCGAGGCTGAGGGCTCCGCTGTAGCTATGTGGTTCATCTCTCTCCCTTTGTGATCTAGTTGAATATCATCTATGTGCTACTCTAGTGATGTTATTAAAGTAGTCTATTCCTCCTCCACGGTGTAATGGTGACAGTGTGTGCATCGTGTAGTACTTGGCGTAAGGCTATGATTGTGATCTCTTGTAGATTATGAAGTTAACTATTGCTATGATAGTATTGATGTGATCTATGCCTCCTTCATAGTGTGATGGTGACAGTGTGCATGCTATGTTAGTTCTCGGTGTAATTGTGTTGATCTATCTTGCACTCTAAGGTTATTTAAACATGAATATCGAATATTGTGGAGCTTGTTAAGTCCGGCATTGAGGGTTCGCGTAATCCTACACAATTAGTGGTGTTCATCATCCAACAAAAGAGTGTAGAGTAGTCCTATTATGTGATCATTGTTGAGAGTGTCCACTAGTGAAAGCAGGATCCCTAGGCCTTGCTTCCAAGCATTGAATCTCCGTTTGTTTATCGTTTTGTTGCATGTTTACTCGCTGCCATATTTCATTCAGATTGCTATTACCACTCATATCCATCCATATTACTTGTATTTCACTATCTCTTCGCCGAACTAGTGCACCTATACATCTGACAAGTGTATTAGGTGTGTTGGGGACACAAGAGAGACTTCTTGCTTTGTGGTTGCAGGGTTGCTTGAGAGGGATATCTTTGACCTCTTCCTCCCTGAGTTCGATAAACCTTGGGTGATCCACTTAAGGGAAACTTGCTGCTGTTCTACAAACCTCTGCTCTTGGAGGCCCAACACTGTCTACAAGAATAGAAGCACCCGTAGACATCAAGCACTTTTCCGCGCCGTTGCCGGGGAGGAAAGGTAAAGGCACTCATACTCCGGTCCCGGTGAAGTACTTTTCAGCGCCGTTGCGGGGAGGAAAGGTAAAAGGCACTCATACTCCGGTCCCAGGTAAAAGTACTTTTCTGGCGCCATTGTGTGTGTGCTCGAAGCTATTTCCTTTAGATCATGCAATTGCATCTTTTTGTTTCTTGTTTTACACTAGTAAGGCATAATGCACAACAATGAGCTTCTTATTTTATTTCCTAAGTTAAGACATGAATTGTGTGATGCGAAAATTAAAGAACCTATGGAACCTCAATTGCATGCTAGTAGCAATGTTATTAGTATGAACGCAATCACTGCTAATGCTATGGATAAGTCTAAGCTTGGGGAAGCTAGTTTTTGTGATCTTTTTAGTCTCCCATCTTTAGGGGGGAAAATTTGTTCTGATAATGCTTTATCTCCCATATGCGATAACTCTAATGAAGCTTGTCCACCAACTGCAAGTACTGCTTTCAAGATACCCATGAAAATTATTGAACGTGTTATTGATAACCGCTATGAAGGGGATGGAACTGTCCATCCTGGAGATCATTTACTGTTTTTGCATGGATTATGCGGGTTATTCAAGTGTGCGAGTATCTCTATGGATGAAGTGAGGAAGAAGCTATTCTCTTTTTCGCTGTCTGGTAAAGCGGCGCATTGGTATAAATTGTTGAAGAATAGTCATTCTCTTGGTTGGGAGGAAATTGTACCTCTCTTTTATTCTAAATTTTATCCTCCTCATGACGTGCATATTGATAGGAATTATATTTATAACTTTTATCCTCGTGATGGAGAGAGTATTTCTCAAGCATGGGGGAGATTGAAGTCACTAATGCTCAAATGTCCCATTCATGAGCTTCCCGTAATGTTATTGTTAACAATTTTTATGCGAGGCTTTCGTGACAACACAAGGACTATCCGGATGCCTGTTCAGTAGGGATCTTTCACAAGCAAGGAGGTTGAAGCTAGGTGGGATCTTCTTGATCGGATTGAGGAGAATGCTCGAAGGATGGGAGAACAACAAAGGTGAAGAGTCGGGTATAAATTATGATTATGAATGCATTGAAGCTTTTATGGATACTGATAAATTTCGAGATATGAGTGCTACTTATGGTCTTGACTCTCAAGTTGCTGCAAATCTTTATAAAGCCTTTGCTTCTCATTTTGAATTGCCTAAAAAGAATTTTGATAAGTATCATGAACCTTTTAAAGAGGCTTGCATAAAGGATGAAATTGTTGTTAATGATTGCAATAAGCATGCTCAAACTCCTAAGAATACTATTTCCTATAAGCATGTTAATTTTTGTGGAATGCATAGACCTTGTGGAATTAATCAAATCAAAGATGAATATTGTATCCATCATATTAATGAAAAAACTAGAAAGTGGGCTGATACGTCCCCGACGTATCCATAATTTCTGTCGTTCTATTCTTGTTTTATGACAATACTTACATGTTTTGCTTGCACTTTATAATGTTTTTATGCGTTTTCCGGAACTAACCTATTAACAAGATGCCACAGTGCCAGCTCCTGTTTTCTGCTGTTTTTGGTTCCAGAAAGGCTGTTCGGGCAATATTCTCGGAATTCGACGAAACGAAGACCAAACCTCCTATTTTTCCCGGAAGCGTCCGAACACCGAAGAAGAGCTCGGAGAGGGGCCGGAGGGCCACCACACCATAGGGCGGCGCGGCCTGGCCTGGGCCCGCGCCGGCCCGTGGTGTGGCGCCCCGTGTGCCCCTCGCGCCGCCTCTTCGCCTATAAAATCCCTTTCGACCTAAAAACACCGTAACTCTTGACGAAACTCCAGTAAAGACTCCAGGGGCGCCGCCACCATCGCGAAACTCCGTTTCGGGGACGAGTCTCCGTCCCGGCACCTCGCCGGACGGGGAAGTGCCCCTGAAGCCATCTCCATCAACGCCATCGCCTCCATCATGCTCCGTGAGTAGTTCCCCCATGGACTACGGGTTCTAGCCGTAGCTAGTTGGTATTCTCTCCCCCATGTACTTCAATACAATGATCTCATGAGCTGCCTTACATGATTGAGATTCATCTCGATGTAATCGGTGTTGTGTTTGTCGGGATCCGATGGATTGTTACATTATGATTGTCTATCTACAAAGTTTATGAAGTTATTGTTGCTGCAATCTTGTTGTGTTTAATGCTTGTCACTAGGGCCCGAGTGGCATGATCTTAGATTTGAGCTCTATACTTATTGCTTAGATTGTATCTACAAGTTGTATGCACATGTCACTGTCCGGAACCAATGGCCCCGAAGTGACAGAAATCGGGACAACCGGAGGGGATGGCGGTGATGTGAGGGACACATGTTTTCACGGAGTGTTAATGCTTTGATCCGGTGCTCTATTAAAAGGAGTACCTTAATATCCAGTAGTTTCCCTTGAGGCCCGGCTGCCACCGGCTGGTAGGACAAAAGATGTTGTGCAAGTTTCTCATTGCGAGCACGTACGACTATTATTGGAAAACATGCCTACATGATTAATGATCTTGATATTCTGTCTTAATGCTAGTTTCAATCCTATCAATTGCCCGACTCGTAATTTGTTCACCCAACACTTGTTATTGGAGAGTTACCACTAGTGTAGATAGCTGGGAACCCCGGTCCATCTTTCATCATTATATACTCGTTCTACATGTCATTGGAAGTAGTATCAACTATCTTCCGGTGCCATTGCTCTCGTGTTACTATTATCGCTGCTGTGTTACCGTTACTATTGCTCTCATATCATCGCTACTTTCACATCACCCCTGTTGCTAGTGCTTTTCCAGGTGCAGCTGAATTGACAACTCAGCTTGTTAAGGCTTATAAGTATTCTTTACCTCCCCTTGTGTCGAATCAATAAATTTGGGTTTTACTTCCTCGAAGACCGTTGCGATCCCCTATACTTGTGGCTCATCAAGACTATTTTCTCGGCGCCGTTGCCGGGGAGGCATAGCTCTACTCATAAGTTCACCTGGGGAGTACACTCTACATCTCTCTCTCTATTTTATTTTGTTTTGCTTAGTTTACTTTTGTCTAGTTTATTTGTGCTTAGTTTATTTCTGTCTAGTATTAGTTTGCTTAGTTTACTTTTGTCTAGTTTATTTCAGTTTTGTTTTACTTTCCTCATATACCCAAAAATCCATAAAAATTTGAAAAACCAAAAAATTAAAAACTGCTGTTATGGGAGAACCAACAACCTACTTGGAGCTTATAGAATGTTATAATTGTTATAGAGAATCAAGAACTGGTAAAATAATGAGTGCTATGATAGAAAAATTGAATACAATTGCTAAAATCTTGCTTGAACGCCATGATATAAACTGTTGCTCTCAACAGGATACTAAACATCTTAAATTTCAATGTGGCTTTAGTGAGGAATTTTTAATTAAGAACTATAATCGGAATTGCTATATTCATTATGGGTTCGAAGAGGTAGAACAATTTGTCTTATTTATGGGAGCCTCCGAGATAGAATCCTTCATGGTTGAGAATTATGAAACTTGTGTTGTTTGTAAGGGCCTTAAAGATTATGTCTCTACTATCCTTAATTCTTGCATAGAATGCTACAGTAGGAATCCTTATATCCTTGATTATAAAGAGAGACACATTAATGCACAAGAATGCACTCACAATTTGCGAGGAACCGGTGGAAGAAGAAATTGATGAACCTGAAAGCTCATTGGATGAAAAAGAGAGGAAATTGATGAACCGAAGCTCATGATGAAGAAGAAGAGAGCGACGAACAAAAGGAGGAAGAATGGATTAGCTACCCATGTCAACCTTCTAATGAGAGTAACTCTTCATCTCTTACACTATTTGATTGTCCTCCATGCTTACCGGAAGAGGTTGAATGTTATGTTCCTGTGGATTCTCTTGAAATAGTACCTATGAGTAAAACTTGTGAGAATAATTATGCTACTGTTATATATGATAATCCATGCTACTTTGATAAATCTTATGATAATGTTTTGTTTGTGCTCGATGTCGAAATGCATGGTACTAAAGAATTTTGTTTGGCAAATGTCTATGATAAAGCTCTAGATGATGGTCCTATGTTACTTGATAATATTAATTGTACTACTAATGAAAATGGGATTGGAGAGTTCTTGACTTATTCTATGAGTCCCATATCTATTGAGATTGATCAACTACCGCGTTATATTATTAATAAAAGTAAGTTTGAAAGTTTTAATTCCACTATTCTTGAACTTGATAAAAATTATGTGTTTGGAAATCATGAAAAGTATGCTGCATGTGATAGCTATATTGTTGAGTTTGTTCATGAAGCTACTGAAAATTATTATGAGAGAGGAAAATATGGTTGTAGAAATTTTCATGGTACTAATACACCTCTCTATATGCTGAAATTTTTGAAGTTATCCTTGTTTTATCTTCTTATGCTTGTCACTTTGTTCTTCATGAATTTATTTGTGTACAAGATTCCTTTCCATAGGAAGCATGTGAGACTTAAATGTGTTTTGGATTTGCCTCTTGATGCTCTCTTTTGCTTCAAATATTATTTCTTGCGAGTGCATCATTAAAACTGCTGAGCCCATCTTAATGGCTATAAAGAAAAGAACTTCTTGGGAGATAACCCATGTGTTATTTTGCTACAGTACTTTGTTTTATATTTGTCTCTTGGAAGTTGTTTACTACTGTAGCAACCTCTCCTTATCTTAGTTTTGTGTTTTTGTTGTGCCAAGTGAAGCCTCTAATCGAAGGTTGATACTAGATTTGGATTTCTGCGCAGAAACAGATTTCTATCTGTCACGAATCTGGGCTGTTTTCTCTGTAGGTAACTAAGAAAATTAAGCCAATTTACGTGCGTGTTCCTCAGATATGTACGCAACTTTCATTAGTTATGAGTTTTCTGATTTGAGCAACGGAAGTATTTTATTAAAATTCGTCTTTACTGGCTGTTCTGTTTTGGCAGATTCTGTCTCTGTTTTTTGCATTGTTTCTTGTGGACTTTAAGCGAGGTTTTCTAGACGTGGAGAGCTGTAGCTAATGTTTTATTGAGTTCTTGCAATGTGCCACTACAGGACCAAGGTGGATTCAAATTTTTTTTTTTTTGAGTACTAACCCCTCTAATGAAGTTTATGAGAAGTTTGGTGTGAAGGAAGTTTTCAAGGGTCAAGAGAGGAGGATGATACATGATCGAGAAGAGTGAAAAGTCTAAGCTTGGGGATGCCCCGTGGTTCATCCCTGCATATTTCAAGAAGACTCAAGCGTCTAAGCTTGGGGATGCCCAAGGCATCCCCTTCTTCATCAACTTATCAGGTTCCTCCCCTGAAACTATATTTTTATTCGGTCACATCTTATGTGCTTTACTTGGAGCGTCTGTATGTTTTATTTTTGTTTTGTTTGAATAAGATCGGATCCTAGCAATCCTTGTGTGGGAGAGATACACGCTCCGCTTTTTCATATGAACACTTGTTCTTCGTTTTACTTTTAATGTTCAATGATAAAAGTTGGAAGCTACAATACTTATTTGGTTGGAAAAGGAAAATGCCTCATATGTCTTGGATAATTTGACACTTGGCAATTGTTTTGAGCTCTCAAGTAGATCATGATTAAGTTTTTTTCATGTAGTCTAAGCCTATTAGTGAAGAACTACTCGTAGAGCTTGTTGAAATTGGTTTGCATAATTTATCTCTCTTAAGGTCTAGATATTTTCCGGTAAAAGTGTTTGAGCAACAAGGAAGACAAGTGTAGAGTATTATAATGCTTGCAATATGTTCTTATGTAAGTTTTGTTGTACCAGTTCATACTTGTGTTTGCTTCAAATAGCCTTGCTAGCCTAAGCCTTGTATCGAGAGGGATTACTTCTCATGCATCCAAAATACTTGAGCCAACCACTATGCCATTTGTGTCCACCATACCTACCTACTATGTGGTATTTCCCGCCATTCCAAAGTAAATTGCTTGAGTGCTACCTTTAAACAATTCAAAATTTATTACCTCTGATTTGTGTCAATGTTTTATAGCTCATGAGGAAGTATGTGGTGTTTATCTTTCAATCTTGTTGGGCAACTTTCACCAATGGACTAGTGGCTTCATCCGCTTATCCAATAATTTTGCAAAAAGAGCCGGCAATGGGATTCCTGGTCCCAAATTAATTAACCAAAATAGACACTCCTCCATGGTATGTGATTGTTGGACGGCACCCGAGGATTCGGTTAGCCATGGCTTGTGTAAGCAAAGGTTGGGAGGAGTGTCATCATAATGAAACTAGAATAAAAAGGCACTCCTTCATGGTATGAGATTGTTGGCAGGCACCCGAGGATTCGGTTAGCCATGGTTTGTGAAAGAAAGGTTGGAAGGAGTGCCACCCAAAAATAAAAATAATTCATGGGAGCCGCTCTTGAAGGTTTGTCTAGCAAGGGGGTTAGAGTGCCCACTACCATTCGTTGACAACAACAAACACCTCTCAAAACTTTACTTTTATGCTCTCTTTATGTTTGCAAAACCAAAGCTCTAGCACAAATATAGAAATCAATGCTTTCCTCTTTGAAGGGCCTTTCTTTTACTTTATGTTGAGTCAGTTTACCTATTTCCTTCCATCTTAGAAGCAAACACTTGTGTCAACTGTGCATTGATTCTTACATACTTGCTTATTTGCATTCATCATATTACTTTGTGTTGACAATTATCCATGAGATATGCATGTTACAAGTTGAAAGCAACCGCTGAAACTTATATCTTCCTTTGTGTTGGTTCGATGCCTTTACTTTGAACTTATTGCTTTATGAGTTAACTCTTGTGCAAGACTTTTGATACTTGTCTTGAAAGTACTCTTCATGAAAAGTTTTGCTATATGTTATGTATTTGTTAGCAACTATAGATCATTGCCTTGAGTCACTTCATTCATTTCATATGCTTTGTAATAGTATGATCAAGGTTATGTAAGTAGCATGTCACTACAGAAATTATTCTTTTTATCGTTTACTCGCTCGGGACGAGCAGGAACTAAGCTTGGGGATGCTGATACGTCCCCGACGTATCCATAATTTCTGTCGTTCCATGCTTGTTTTATGACAATACTTACATGTTTTGCTTGCACTTTATAATGTTTTTATGCGTTTTCCGGAACTAACCTATTAACAAGATGCCACAGTGCCAGTTCCTGTTTTCTGCTGTTTTTGGTTCCAGAAAGGCTGTTCGGGCAATATTCTCGGAATTCGACGAAACGAAGACCAAACCTCCTATTTTTTCCGGAAGCGTCCAGAACACCGAAGAAGAGTCGGAGAGGGGCCAGAGGGCCACCACACCATAGGGCGGCGCGGCCTGGCCTGGGCCCGCGCCGGCCTGTGGTGTGGCGCCCCAGGTGCCCCCTGCGCCGCCTCTTCGCCTATAAAATCCCTTTCGACCTAAAAACACCGTAACTCTTGAAGAAACTCCAGAAATACTCCAGGGGCGCCGCCACCATCGCGAAACTCCATTTCGGGGACAGAGTCTCTGTCCCGGCACCCTGCCGGACGGGGAAGTGCCCCGAAGCCATCTCCATCAACGCCATCGCCTCCATCATGCTCCGTGAGTAGTTCCCCCATGGACTACGGGTTCTAGCTGTAGCTAGTTGGTATTCTCTCCCCCATGTACTTCAATACAATGATCTCATGAGCTTCCTTACATGATTGAGATTCATCTGATGTAATCGGTGTTGTGTTTGTCGGGATCCGATGGATTGTTACATTATGATTGTCTATCTACAAAGTTTATGAAGTTATTGTTGCTGCAATCTTGTTGTGTTCAATGCTTGTCACTAGGGCCCGAGTGGCATGATCTTAGATTTGAGCTCTATACTTATTGCTTAGATTGTATCTACAAGTTGTATGCACATGTCACTGTCCGGAACCAATGGCCCCGAAGTGACGAAATCGGGACAACCGGAGGGGATGGCGGTGATGTGAGGGACACATGTTTTCACGGAGTGTTAATGCTTTGCTCCGGTGCTCTATTAAAAGGAGTACCTTAATATCCAAGTAGTTTCCCTTGAGGCCCGGCTGCCACCGGCTGGTAGGACAAAAGATGTTGTGCAAGTTTCTCATTGCGAGCACGTACGACTATTATTGGAAAACATGCCTACATGATTAATGATCTTGATATTCTGTCTTAATGCTGTTTCAATCCTATCAATTGCCCGACTGTAATTTGTTCACCCAACACTTGTTATTGGAGAGTTACCACTAGTGTAGATAGCTGGGAACCCCGGTCCATCTTTCATCATTATATACTCGTTCTACATGTCATTGGAAGTAGTATCAACTATCTTCTGGTGCCATTGCTGCTGTGTTACTATTACTGCTGCTGTGTTACTGTTACTATTGCTCTCATATCACTGCTACTTTCACATCACCCCTGTTGCTAGCTCTTTTCCAGGTGCAGCTGAATTGACAACTCAGTTGTTAAGGCTTATAAGTATTCTTTACCTCCCCTTGTGTCGAATCAATAAATTTGGGTTTTACTTCCCTCGAAGACTGTTGCGATCCCCTATACTTGTGGGTCATCATGGGCTAGGGCTCTAGATGATCTTGGTAAAAAAGTTTGTGCCCTCTATCCTTTTATTTGTGAAGTTTGCCATGAAGTGGGTCATTTTAATTTTCAATGCTCCACCAATGATAATTTGAACCCAATGAGTGCTGCAAATTTGTATTGTGATGATGAAATTACTCCTAATCGGCATGATGAACTCACTTTATTTTTGTGGTGTGAAGAGTTATCAAGGAAAATTTCTTTGTTTTATATTAATGATCTTGATATTGATGATGTCCTGCATGGGTGTTTTTCTTATTGCAGTGATAATAGCCATACAAATACTTACATACAAAATATTTTAGAAGATGACACCTTGCCAAAATATGATAGGACCGCTGTGTGTTTTGAACTAATTAATGAAAAGGAGGAATCCTCCCAAGTTTCTTCTATTGTTTCTGAAAGTAAATCAGGTTATGCGGACAAGCCACCCTTCAAGCCTCTTCCTCCTAAAGAAGGGAACGAGGAGAAGGAGGAGAAGAAGAAGAAGAAGAAGAAGGGAACGAAGAAGAAGAAGAAGAAGAAGGAGAATAAAGAGAAAGAGGTAACGACATATCCCCGCGTGAATGAGATAACGCTAGGTAACCGTAAGTATGTTGCTCCTAATGATTATTATGATAATGAATCTGAATACAATGATCTTCCTATGCCCTTTACATACATTAGTGATCATGATTTGAATGAGCACACTACTTTTGATATTGCAAATCTCCGGGAAACTAATTCTGAAAATGATGATGATAATAATTGCCATAGTATCAGTGCTATCCATGCTTCCTCCCATAATGATATAGAAAGCTCTAAGCTTGGGGAAGAGGTGTTTGAAAATCCTTTTGCTACTGATCATTATGTGTTTGATACATCTCCTTCTAATAACAATGATGGTATGGTCACGGATAAACCGACTCGTGAAAGATAACTATTCTATTTCTTATGATGACACTGTGCCTCCGACCTTTAATGATTATTATAAAGAATGCTATGATATAGGTTATAACTATCCTTATGAAACTTGTCATAGTTATGATTGGATTGCCAAAAACAATTCCCTTAATATGCAACTTGTTTACCATGTTCAAATTCTTGATAATAATCCTGCTCCAATTACTATTAATGAGAAGAATTCTTCTTATGCCAAAATTAATGATACTTCTATGCATATGAACCATGATAAGAATGTTTTAAGTGATGGGTATATTGTGGATTTCATCAATGATGCTACTGAAAGTTATTATGAGAGAGGGAAACATGGGTATATGCATCTTAATAATATTAAGTTTCCCCTCTTTATGTTGAGAATCTTGAAGTTACTCGTGTTTTATCCTCTTATGCTTGTCACTTTGTTCTTCATGAATTCATTTGTGTACAAGGTTCCTTTTCATAAGAAGCATGTTAGGCTTAAATTTTTTTTGAATTTGCCTCTTGATGCTCTCTTTTGCTTCAAATACTATTTCTTGCGAGTGCATCATTAAAACTGTTGAGCCCATCTTAATGGCTATAAAGAAAGAACTTCTTGGGAGATAACCCATGTGTTTATTTTGCTACAGTACTTTTATTTTGTATTTGAGTCTTGGAAGTTGTTACTACTGTAGCAACCTCTCCTTATCTTAGTTTTGTTGCATTGGTGTGCCAAGTAAAGTCTTTGATAGTAAGGTTCATACTAGATTTGGATTACTGCGCAGAAACAGATTTCTTGCTGTCACGAATCTGGGCCTAATTCTCTGTAGGTAACTCAGAAAATTATGCCAATTTACGTGAGTGATCCTCAGATATGTACGCAACTTTCATTCAATTTGAGCATTTTCATTTGAGCAAGTCTGGTGCCTCAATAAAATTCGTCTTTACGGACTGTCTGCGTTTTGACAGATTCTGCCTTTTATTTCGCATTGCTTCTTTTGCTATGTTGGATGAATTTCTTTGTTCCATTGACTTCCAGTAGCTTTGAGTAATGTCCAGAAGTGTTAATAGTGATTGTGTCACCTCTTAACATGTGAATTTTTATTATGCACTAACCCTCTAATGAGTTGTTTTGAGTTTGGTGTGGAGGAAGTTTTCAAAGATCAAGAGAGGAGGATGATACAATGTGATCAAGAAGAGTGAAAAGC
Organism: Lolium rigidum; assembly: GCF_022539505.1. NCBI lineage: Eukaryota > Viridiplantae > Streptophyta > Magnoliopsida > Poales > Poaceae > Lolium > Lolium rigidum. The sequence goes on from NC_061510.1 coordinate 221,107,374, forward strand.
CTAAGCTTGGGGATGCCCCGGTGGTTCATCCCTGCATATTTCAAGAAGACTCAAGCATCTAAGCTTGGGGATGCCCAAGGCATCCCCTTCTTCATCGACAAATTATCAGGTTCCTCCCTTGAAACTATATTTTTATTCGGCCACATCTTATGTACTTTACTTGGAGCGTCTGTTTGTTTTTGTTTTTGTTTGAATAAATGCTTGTGTGTGAGAGAGACACGCTCTGCTGGTTCGTATGAACACATGTGTTCTTAGCTTTTAATTTTCATGGCGAAGGTTGAAACTGCTTCGTTAATTGTTATATGGTTGGAAACGGAAAATACTACATGTGGCAATTGGTATAATGTCTTGAATAATGTGATACTTGGCAATTGTTGTGCTCATGTTTAAGCTCTTGCATCATATACTTAGCACTTATTAGTGAATAAATACTGTAGAGCTTGTTAAAATTTGGTTTGCATGATTGGTCTCTCTAAGTTCTAGATATTTTCTAGTAAAGTGTTTGAACAACAAGGAAGACAATGTATAGTCTTATAATGCTTGCAATATGTTTTTATGTGAGTTTTGCTGTACCGGTTCATGCTTGTGTTTGCTTCAAATAACCTTGCTAGCCTAAGCCTTGTATTGAGAAGGATTACTTCTCGTGCATCCAAATCCTTGAGCCAATAACTATGCCATTTGTGTCCACCATACCTACCTACTACATGGTATTTCTCCGCCATTCCAAAGTAAATTGCTTGAGTGCTACCTTTAAACAATTCAAAATTTATCACCTCTGATTTGTGTCAATGTTTTATAGCTCATGAGGAAGTATGTGGTGTTTATCTTTCAATCTTGTTGGGCAACTTTCACCAATGGACTAGTGGCTTCATCCGCTTATCCAATAATATTGCAAAAAGAGCTGGCAATGGGATTCCCAGTCCCAAATTAATTAACCTTCATAATTTTACAAAAATAGACACTCCTCCATGGTATGTGATTGTTGGACGGCACCCGAGGATTCGGTTAGCCATGGCTTGAGAAAGCAAAGGTGGGGAGGAGTGTCATCTAAATAAAACTAAAATAAAAAAAGGCACTCATTCATGGTATGAGATTGTTGGCAGGCACCCGAGGATTCGGTTAGCCATGGTTTGTGAAAGTAAAGGTTGGAAGGAGTGCCACCCAAAAATAAAAATGTTTCATGGGAGCCGCTCTTTGAAGGTTTGTCCGGCAAGGGGTTAGAGTGCCCACTACCATTCGTTGACAACAACAAACACCTCTCAAAACTTTATTTTTATGCTCTCTTTATGTTTTCAAAATAAAAGCTCTAGCACAAATATAGCAATCGATGCTTCCCTCGTCGAAGGGCCATTCTTCTACTTTTATGTTGAGTCAGCTTACCTATTTCCTCCCACCTCAAGAAGCAAACACTTGTGTTAACTGTGCATTGATTCTTACATGCTTGCATATTTGCATTCATCATATTACTTTATGTTGACAACTATCCATGAAATATACATGTTACAAGTTGAAAGCAACCGCTGAAACTTAAATCTTCCATTGTGTTGCTTCAATGCCTTTACTTTGAATTTATTGCTTTATGAGTTAACTCTTATGCAAGATTTATTGATGCTTGTCTTGAAAGTACTATTCATGAAAAGTCTTTGCTATATGATTCAATTGTTTACTCACTGCATTAACATTGTTTCGAATCGCTGCATTCATCTCATATGTTTTACAATAGTATGATTAAGATTATGTTGGTAGCATGTCACTTCAGAAATTATCTTTTTATCGTTTACCTACTCGAGGACGAGTAGGAACTAAGCTTGGGGATGCCGATACGTCTCCAACGTATCTATAATTTCGATGTTCCATGCTTGTTTTATGACAATACCTACATGTTTTGCTTGCACTTTATATCATATTATGGCATTTATTGGACTAACCTATTAACAAGATGCCACAGTGCCAGCTTCGTTTATTATGTCCGTTTATTGCGTAAAAGGCCCAAAAACCAAACTGCTCGGAAAAATCCGGAAAAATTACAGAAATTCTATTTCGCCGGAAGACTCACGGAGCCGTAAGGGCAAGCTGTGGGGAGGCCCAGGGCCTCCTCCCCATAGGCCGGCGCGGCCTGGAGGGTGGTCACCCCACCCTATTGTGTGGGCCCCTCGGGACTCTTCCGACTCCGACTCTTCGCCTATTTAAGCCGTCGTGACCTAAAACTTCGACACCTCTTGACGAAACTCCGAGAAAGACTCCGGGGCGCCGCCACATCACGAAACTCCAATTCGGGGGACGAAGTCTCCGTTCCGGCACCTCGTCGGGACGGGGAATTTCCCCGGAGTCATCTCCACCGCCATCTCCACCACCATCTTCACCGCCATCGCTCGTCTCCATGGTGAGGAGGGAGTAATCCACCCCCGAGGCTGAGGGCTCCGCTGTAGCTATGTGGTTCATCTCTCTCCCTTTGTGATCTAGTTGAATATCATCTATGTGCTACTCTAGTGATGTTATTAAAGTAGTCTATTCCTCCTCCACGGTGTAATGGTGACAGTGTGTGCATCGTGTAGTACTTGGCGTAAGGCTATGATTGTGATCTCTTGTAGATTATGAAGTTAACTATTGCTATGATAGTATTGATGTGATCTATGCCTCCTTCATAGTGTGATGGTGACAGTGTGCATGCTATGTTAGTTCTCGGTGTAATTGTGTTGATCTATCTTGCACTCTAAGGTTATTTAAACATGAATATCGAATATTGTGGAGCTTGTTAACTCCGGCATTGAGGGTTCGCGTAATCCTACACAATTAGTGGTGTTCATCATCCAACAAAAGAGTGTAGAGTAGTCCTATTATGTGATCATTGTTGAGAGTGTCCACTAGTGAAAGCAGGATCCCTAGGCCTTGCTTCCAAGCATTGAATCTCTGTTTGTTTACTGTTTTGTTGCATGTTTACTCGCTGCCATATTTCATTCAGATTGCTATTACCACTCATATCCATCCATATTACTTGTATTTCACTATCTCTTCGCCGAACTAGTGCACCTATACATCTGACAAGTGTATTAGGTGTGTTGGGGACACAAGAGAGACTTCTTGCTTTATGGTTGCAGGGTTGCTTGAGAGGGATATCTTTGACCTCTTCCTCCCTGAGTTCGATAAACCTTGGGTGATCCACTTAAGGGAAACTTGCTGCTGTTCTACAAACCTCTGCTCTTGGAGGCCCAACACTGTCTACAAGAATAGAAGCACCCGTAGACATCAACTGGCGAAGGAGTTCATCTTTTTCAGTCGCCCGAGCCTCGGCGGCCAGCCTAGACGCTTCCTCTTCTTTCAGCTTCTCCTTCAGCTTGCCCAGTTCCTCCTTCAGGGAGTCGACCTCTTGGCGAGCTGCGGCGGCTATTTTGACTGCGTCGTCCAACTTTGAGGAAGAAGATTTAACTTCCTTCTGCAGCCAAACCTTGTCTGCCTCCAGGGAAGTAAATTGGGAGGCGAAGGCCTCCAAAGAAGATATAACGCCCCGCAGGTCCTTAAGGAAAGAGGAAAAGTAGATGTTTGACAAAGAATCATTAAACAAGGCACGCTCCGAGAAATTCGCGTTGTAATCGAAAAAGACTTACAGGTTTTTCTGAAGGAGGGATCGTGGCGGCAACAGTTGAAGGAACATCTTTCCCCCTAGAGAGGGAGGAAGCAGTCGATACCTGGGCCGCGGGGGCTGCCTTAGGAGCCAAAGCTTCGGAAGCCGCGGCGTCCAGCGGAGCAGCGCTAGATTTGGCTTTCTTAGACGGAGGTTCAATGAAACCTTCGTCACTGCGAAAGGAAATGGCTGACAAGAATTATGAAAGAAATGCAAGTAATAAAAGGAAAAATATGAATTCAGGGAAAAAGGCGCTTACATATCGAAGAGATCGTCTTCATCGGCAAAGCCGCCGGTTGATCTCTTCACGGATGAAGCTCTGGTCTCCTCCACAGCTGCATTAACAAAGGTATCACGATCAGCGTCATCATCACGCACTGATCCCTCTGTGTCGCAAGCATCATTGGCCGAGGAAGGAAGATCGGTGTGGGCATCTTTAGAATCTATCGGATCATCGTGTTCGCTCTCTGGGCATGTATACTCGGCAGTATGAAAATCAACAGGGACTGAGGAGCCTCTTCCCTCAGAAGTATCGTTTGGCGAATCATGCAGGTTTCCAGAAACTATGGGGATCTGTCGAAGAAAAGAACAAATAAGAACAATAGTAATTATGTCGACTAAGTGGAACAGAGTAATAAGAGTATGAGAAGAAAATTACCTCTGACAGTGGATGATCAGCATCAAGAGGAGAATAAGAAGATATGAATGGGATCGAGTCCTCTTGACTAAAGAGAGTAAGGCGACGAACTTCATCAAGCAGCTCCTTTTCTGATAGTTCAGCAATATTTATCCTGGTTTCATCCTTTGGACCCGAATACAACCACATTGGACGAACTCTGGCCATGACTGGTTGGACTCGCCGTTTCAAGAACACCGTTGCCACCTCTGTGCCGATCATAGTCTGACCATCAGCTTCTTTGATCCGAAGGAATTTGGCAAATAACTCGTCGGCTACTGTCCTTTCGTCGGGAGAGAGAATGTTCTTCCAAGAATGCCTAGGCTTGGCTTCAAGGACGTCGGCAAAGCAAGGAAGCTGGGACTCGGTTGTTGAGGAATCCTTGGCATAAAACCATTTCAGTCTCCATCCTTGCACGGATTATCTCATTGGGAAACTGAAATAGTTAACCTCTGAACGGACAAAAAACCCCACTCCTCCGATGACAAAAGATCCATTACTACTGCTGTATCTCTTTACGAAGAAGATCTTTTTCCACAACCCAAAGTGAGGCTCAATGCCCAAGAGCGCCTCGCAGAGGGTGATGAACACAGCAACGTGAAGGATTGAGTTAGGGGTGAGTTGCCACAGTTGGATTTCGTAAGTCCGCAGAAGACGATGAAGGAATTCGTGGGCAGGAAGCGAGAGACCCCGATACAAGAACGACAGGAACATCACGGTAAAACCAGCAGGGGGATTGGGCCGAGAAATCGCACCTGGAAGAATCACATTCCCCTCGTCGGAGGAGATTAACCCGAGGCTTCGGGCCCTCTTCTCATCACGCTTCGTGATGGAGGACGCTAGCCAATCTCCAGGTTTGGCTATCAAGCTTGGCGGCGCTGGCGGCGCCGGAGCTGGGGGAGGAGCATCTGGAGTGCTCCTCTTCGGAAGATTCGAGGAGGCATTGGCGGCGGCGCCACCGCTCGTGGAACTGGCGCCGGCAGCGAGGTTCTTCTTCTTCACCATTGCGAGATCTGGGGAAGGTCTGAAAAGCGGTGGTGGCGGCGCAGCGGTTGCGTAAGAAAGAGGAAGAAGAAGGACAGGAAGATGCTATGGTGAATATGGGAGGAAGCCAAAAAAATATTTTTTCCTTTGAAGGTTTTAAGAAAGGGAGAACTTGAGGATTGCGTGGGCACGCGTCGTTGCTGCTAGTTCATTAAGGGGGCATTTTTCCATTGATGATTGCGGAAATCGAGGAGGCGCCTTGGTAACTGTACGAGAAGGACGGATATTGCTTAAAAATAGGGCCAGACAGAGAAAGAATGGGCCCAGCGGGTCGCGTCTTGTCAGTCAAAATCAAGATGTCAGTAAACGTCATCAATGACGTCGTGAGGAATGCTCGAAGCATTCGAAGGAATAAAAAAGATATCGGATGGTGAACTTGAGTCTATGCACAGATTGCAACCATCCGTACCTAGACTCGGGGGCTACTCACATCGGGAGCGCTGGACGCGCACCCGACAGAATGAGGACTCGAAGAAAAAAGACTGAAGAAAAAGATGATTGCTCAGCTCGAGTCTGCACCCGGCTGCAAGCACCCGTGCCCAGACTCGGGGGCTACTCCCATCGGGAGAGCTGGATGCGCACCCAACAGAACTTTTTTGCACTCCAGGATCATGCCCGGGTACTTGATTCTGTGTAGGGTAATGTTGTTTTGCCATCGGTAGTTAACCAGCAAAAGTTGGGCATGTTACTCGTTATTCCTTGCGTGCGGAAAATATATCGGATGACCTATGAAGACTTGCAGAAAAACTTCGGCAGAGAAAAACGTTCGAGTGGTACAACTTGAGTCTACGCACGGATTGCAAGCATCCGTACCTAGACTCGGGGGCTACTCCCATCGGAAGCGCTGACGCGCACCCGACAAAAGAAGATAATGCTGATTCAATATGAACAAGAACAATCAAGGAGAAGAACATTAAGAGGGGGCATGCTTCAGTCTCTACCCGAACTATTTTCGGTTAGACACTCGGGGGCTACTGACGTGGGCATTACCCTTCGGGTAACCGAAATTGCCCTATCCTGTACAATCTAGTTGAAGGCCCATGAAGGCACTTGAAGGCAAGGCGGGCCACTTGGATGGCGCACCAGAAGGTTCCTTGGCGGGCAAGACAAGGAAGGAGCCGAACAAGGAAAGTTTGGATTTAGAACTACTGTAAATCTAGTCATACTCGGTTAGACCTCTTGAGACCTGGCCCCCTATATAAAGGCCAGGAGAGGGGCTGCCGAGGGACACAATCAAGCTTAGCAATCATAGCCACCAGAAGTCTAGAGCTAGGTCGCCGCAGCACTTAGCCTCTCGACGAGATCTCAGCCGAACCTTTTGGCACCCCATTGTAACCCATTATTATCATAATCAAGATCAGACAGGCAGGACGTAAGGGTTTTACCTCATCGAGGGCCCCGAACCTGGGTAAATCGCTCTCCCCGCTTGTCTGTGAACCGATGTCTCGTATCAGCTTGCAGGATTCCATCAACCCTAAGCCCCAATTGGAGGGCATTGCCGAGGAGTACCCTCGACAGTAGTATCTCATTTAAATCATTTTCCCAAATGGTAAATGTGAAGTGTTGACCTTGTTCAACATAACCTCATACTTATTAATTGAGGAGATTAAATCTTAATAAGTTCTCAATAAGAGGAAATTATTTCTCATTACAAGTTTTTCTTAAAAGAAACAAAGTCAACCACCATGTTAATAAGGATGTGATGCTAGATTAGTTTGTGTGAACCAATTGTGTGTTTGGTCTAGCACTTAAGATTTGGTTGGTGATTGTTACTCCGTATCCGTTTATAAACGCTAGTACCGAAGACTACCAGGAGGAGGAGGTCTTCTACCAAGAGGAAGAAGAAATCTTTGATCACTGTACCAATCAAGGCAAGCTATACTCTTGCAAGTTACCCAAGTGCAAGCTCAACTTGAGCAAGGCACCAATACCATACTACTTGTGTTTTACTTTCCAAGTCCCAGTTTTTATCTTACCAAGCTTTTACTTTGATTAGTAAGGTTTACCTTTATAGTTAACTTGAGTCTAGATATGGAGTAGTACAAGAACATCAAAGTTAGCCTAGAAAGCTACAAGCTAGTTAGCACCCCTCATGACTAGTTGCTAGTGCTAAAACTAAAATTGACTATTCTAGATGGGAACTTGTGAAATTCTTGACTTTGAAAACCTTGGAATGATGAGTCATTCTATTGAGAGATTTTGAAGGTGAAGGTGACTTGAATGACATGGTGATATTTACAAAAACTGATGATTGGGTTCGGATGCGATACCATTCCAATTTTTGAGTACCCCCACAATACCTGATTATGGGTAAGGCTTTAGCTGGAAATTTATGTGTCTTAGTATGGGTTCCCTCTGAACAAGCTTCATAGGGGTTATGCCGAGGCTGCCTCCATTGAAAATGAAATGACGTGAAATGAGGTGAATGTCCTACCCAAGCCCTGTGATGTTCCCAGGTTGGCGGTTTGCTATCACTGGGAGGCCAAGCTCATGGGGAGAGGTGCCTATACTAGGGTATGTAAGTGAAAGGTTAATGGTTGATGATCCGCATACTGAGTTATGATTATTCAGGGCTATCCCTGACGGATGTAATCAAATGTTGTGGCACAAGTGTGCAACCTCTGCAGAGTGTAAAACTATTCGAATAGCCGCATCCGCGGTCATGGACGGTTGGAAAGGCCATACTGTTCCATCATCAGAACTTTTCAAAAAGGTGACATGTGACTGGTGACTTGTGATGAATTTGAAATGTGACTTTAATTTTTGAATCACCACAGAGTTGTGGGAATCACACTAATGTTCCCACTTGAGTTAAGTTAGACAAATGAAGAGTCTTTGTTTACTAAATGCTTATGAAATAAAACTGGCTTTATGCAAATGAACCTAGAGTTTAGAGTCCTCATACTAAAATTGTTAGTGCTTACATTAGTATTAGTTTGCGAGTACTTTAAAGTACTCATGGCTGTGTCCCTGGCTATTCAAATGGCCAGTCTACGAAGAGGAGCACTACTACCAGGAAGACGGACAGCAGGACGTCTATGATAACTAGGACTACTCCTCACGTCAACAGTTGCCTGTGGAACAGATCGACCGCTACTACGCTACCCCCACTGTGTGTTTTGTATTGGATCCTTTGATCCACTATGTTGTATTAAGACTAGATCAGGTGATCCTTTGATGTAAGACAATTATGAGTTGTAATGAATGATGTTCTGTGATATCAATCTATTATATCTTGCAAAAACAATATTCCTGGGATTGCGATGTATGGCATAATAGGCATCTGGACTTAAAAATCTGGGTGTTGACATTCCGTCCCTATCCCATTCTCTCGCCACTCCAACCGCTCCCAAATCTCCTCCTCCCTCGCCGTTCCCAACCTCCTCCAATGTCGTCATCCCGCAAGATCGCGTGTCAAACGGCTTTGGCCCGGTAGCCTCACCGTGGCGGAGGCGTGGGCGTTGTAGCGCACGGGATATCCCGTCCCTCCGGACATGCGCCTGCCAAGCTGCGGTAGATGGAAGATGGCCATCAATGGTGTAGGCGTCCCGCTGCCACCGACGCCAGGCACGGAGAGCTGGAGGGACGCGATCAGGGCCCGTCGGGCTTGCCTCACCGCCGAGGAGTGGTCCGATCCAACCTGGGCGGCCACCGGCAACGACGCCTGGTGGGCCGCCTACTTCCAGGCGCAACACGACGTGGAGATGAACAGCATCCCGCCAGCCTCATCGGCCGGCGGAATAGCTGGAACAAGGAGGGGGGCTCCTCTTCCTGGGCATTCCGGGGCGCACCCTGGAGCACGTCGTTGACGGCATCCAGAACGGCGCACTGATGTTGGAGATGTCGTCCCCGCCGCCACCATCTCCTACGCCCGCAGCGTGCTTGCAGCCGAGGAGGACGTAGCCTTCCCCGTCGCACCGCACCATGCCCTGCACCGTGCCCAAGCACGAGGTGAAGGAGGAGCCAGAGTTCATGACGCCGCCAGGAAATCCAAGGCGCGGCGCCAACAACGTTAGCCGGCAGCAGCAAAGGCGCACCGGCGGCACCCTCCTCATCCCAAAGCCGGAGGTGAAGGAGGAGCAGGATGACGAGGCAGCCGGGAAGGCGGCGTCGCTGGCGGAGTACGAGCGGCAGCAGCGTCTCATCGCTAGCAGCGATGAACCCGAGGACTTCCTAGGGCTGCACGCGGCGTTCCGGCGTCGCTGAACGACAAGAACACCTGGAGGGGCGGCATCGACAGGGCGATCTCCATGTCCATCCGCGACACCGTTAAGCCGCTCGTGGACCTCACCGACGACGGCGAGGCTGGACCAAGCGGCGCGGTGAAGGACGAGCCTGTCAACGAGCCCGACGAGCGCGGCAAGCAGGATGTCGTCGTCGACGACATGTACAACTTCCACCGGTACTACGAAGTCTCTAGACACCGCGAGTACTACTAGATTAGGGTTTAGATTAAATTTCATCGTATTTCGTTCGAATCTATGTAATATATATCAAGTTTGAATAAATTCGCTTAATTTTTAAAAATCTGAAATTTTGTTTGAGGGACGCGGCTGGGGAGCGACGTCCTCCAAACGCGGCACAAAGAAAGCACGTCCTCCAAACAATAAATCTGGCGCCATTTGAGAACGTTTTGGAGAACGCGGCCGGAGATGCTCATAGGGTGCCCTTCAAGCTTGACGAGAACTGCAAGAAAATCATGTTGAGGAGGAGCTCATCAGCCATGTTGGATCACAGCTATCAACCATGACGCATTGACGCTGTTGAAGGTGTCGTACAAGCAACAAGTGTCTTGTATCTCTATGATACAAGTCAAAAGTACTTTTGGTTTACAAGGTTTAGAGCAACTTCTTTTTCCTTCTTGTGTGGCCATGTGCGGCCCTGTTGTCTCTGTTGGGATCCGTAGCATAGAAAATAAAAAAATTCCTACCACGAGAACGAATAACAAGCTAAGATCTAATCTAGTAGATGGTAGCAACGAGATGAAGATCAACATACCCTCGAAGATCGCTAAGCGTTAACGAGATAAATCTCGTGGTTGATGTAGTTGATCACTTGCCTCTTTCAGAAGCGCGTAGAAGATCTTGACGGTGCCACAGTCGGGCAGCACCTCCGTACTCGGTCACACATTCGGTGTTGAGGACGACGTCCTTCCCCCCGTTCCAGCGGGCAGCGGATGTAGTAGATCCTCCTCGGAATCCCGCCAGCATGACGGCGTGGTGACGGTGGTGGTGGAGATCTCCGGCAGGGCTTCGCCGTAAGCGCTGCGCAGAGAAGAAGGAGGAGGGAGTAGCTAGGGTTTGGGAGAGGGGAGGGGCTTGGGGCGCCATCTTGGGTGCCCCTTGGTGGTGCGGGCAAGGTACAGTCAGCCCTCTACCTCTCCCTCTCTCTATATAGGTGGAACCCCCAAGGGTTTGCCCAAAATTCGAATAAGAGTCCAACTCAAAACCTTCCATATGGGTGAAACCTAGGGGAAGTGGGACTCCTCCCTTTCCTTCCCCTATGGCCGGTCATGGAGGTGGAGTACACCATGGACTCCACCTTCCCCTTTGGCTGGCCGGCTAGGGTTGGTGGAGTCCATCCGGGACTCCACCTTCCATGGTGATTTCTTCCGGAAGGTTCTAGAACATTCTAGCGCCTTCCATAAATGCACCGGATCATTTCCAAACTTGGAAAGTGACTTCCTATATATGAATCTTATTCTCCGAACCATTCCGGAACTCCTCGTGATGTCCTGGATCCCATCCGAGACTCCGAACAACATTCGAACTCCATTCCATATTCCATATCTACTTAAAATGACATCAAACCTTAAGTGTGTCACCCTACGGTTCGAGAACTATGCGGACATGATCGAGACTCCTCTCCGATCAATAACTAATAGCGGGACCTGGAGATCCATAATAGCTCCCACATATTCAACGATGACTTCGTGATCGAAAGAACCATTCACATACGATACCGATTCCCTTTGTCACGCGATACTTTACTAGTCCGAGGTTCGATCATCGGTATCTCCATACCTAGTTCAACCTCGTTACTGACAAGTAATCTTTACTCGTACCGTGGTATGTCATCTCTTGTGACCTACACATGCTTGCAAGCTAATTAGACGACATTCCACCGAGAGGGCCCAGAGTATATGTATCTGTCATCGGGATGGACAAATCCTACTCTTGATCCATATGCCTCAACTCACACTTTCCGAATACTTAATCCCATCTTTATAACCACCCATTTACGCAATGGCATTTGATTTAATCAAAGCATCCTTCCGATGTAAGTGATTTACATGATCTCATGGTCGAAGGACTAGGTAACTATGTATCGAAAGCTTATAGCAAGTTGAACTTAATGACTTGATCTCATGCTATGCTTACTATGGGTCTGTCCATCACATCATTCACCTAATGATATGATCTCGTTATTAATAACATCCGATGCTCACGATCAGGAAACCATGATCATCTATTAATCGACAAGCTAGTTAAATGAGAGGCTTACTAGGGACTCTGGTTGTTTACACAACACACATGTATTAATGTTTCCGGTTAATACAATTATAGCAGATAAGGCACCTGGGCCAGATGGTTTTACTGGGCACTTTCTGAAAAAATGTTGGCCACTAATTAAGCAGCAATTCTTTGATCTGGTTACATTGTTTCATGAGGGTATCTTAATTTGCAGAATATTAATGGGTCTTATATCACTCTCGTTCCCAAAGTGTAATCACCAGAGACAGTTAATGATTTTAGGCCTATTTCATTAACCAATGTTTGTATTAAGTTTTTGACAAAATTGGTGGCCAATAGGTTTCAGCAGAAAATTATGAAGTGTATTCATAAAAATCAGTATGGCTGATACGTCTCAAACGTATCTATAATTTCTTATGTTCCATGCTAGTTTTATGACAATACTCACATGTTTTACATACACTTTATATCATTTTGATGCATTTTCCGGTACTAACCTATTAACAAGATGCCGAAACGCCAATTCCTGTTTTCTGCTGTTTTTGGTTTCAGAAATCCTACACAGGAAATATTCTCGGAATTGGACGAAACAAAATCCCACGGTCTTATTTTCCACGGAGCCTTCCAGAACACCGAAGAGGAGATGAAGAGGGGCCACGAGGCGGCCACACCATAGGGGGGCGCGGCCCCACCCCTAGCCGCGCCGCCATATGGGGTGGGCCCCTCGAGCGTCCCCCGACTCTGCCCCTTCGCCTATATAATCCTTCCGTCGTGAAAACCCTAGTACCGAGAGCCACGATACGATAAAAGTTACTGAGACGCCGCTGCCGTCAACCCCATCTCGGGGGGTTCTGAAGATCGCCTCCGGCACCCTGCCGGAGAGGGGAATCATCACCGGAGGGCTCTACATCACCATGCCCGCCTCCGGACTGATGCGTGAGTAGTTCATCCTTGGACTATGGGTCCATAGCAGTAGCTAGATGGTTGTCTTCTCCTCTTGTGCTATCATGTTTAGATCTTGTGAGCTGCCTATCATGATCAAGATCATCTATTTGTAATGCTACATGTTGTGTTTGTTCGGATCCGATGAATATGGAATACTATTTCAAGTTGATTATCGATCTATCATATATGTGTTGTTTATGATCTTGCATGCTCTCCGTTGCTAGTAGAGGCTCTGGCCAAGTTGATACTTGTAACTCCAAGAGGGAGTATTTATGCTCGATAGTGGGTTCATGTCTCCATTGAATCTGGGGAGTGACAAAGAACCCCTAAGGTTGTGGATGTGCTATTGCCACTAGGGATAAAACATCAATGCTTTGTCTAAGGATATTTGTATTGTTTACATTACGCAAAGTACTTAATGCAATTGTCTGTTGTTTGCAACTTAATACTGGAAGGGGTGCGGATGCTAACCCGAAGGTGGACTCTTTAGGCATAAATGCATGCTGGATAGCGGTCTATGTTCTTTGATGTAATGCCCTAAGTAAAACTCATAGTAGTCATCATGATATGTATGTGCATTGTTATGCCCTCTCTATTTGTCAATTGCCCAACTGTAATTTGTTCACCCAACATGTTATTTATCTTATTGGAGAGACACCACTAGTGAACCGTGGACCCCGGTCCATTCTTTTACATCTGAAATACAACCTACTGCAATCATTGTTCTCTGTTGTTCTTTGCAAACAAACATCATTCTCCACATCATACGTTTAATCCTTTGTTTACAACAAGCCGGTGAGATTGACAACCTCACTGTTAAGTTGGGGCAAAGTATTTTGATTATGTTGTGCAGGTTCCACGTTGGCGCCGGAATCCTTGGTGTTGCGCCGCACTACACTCCTTCACCAACAACCTTCACGTGGCCTTCATCTCCTACTGGTTCGATAACCTTGGTTTCTTACTGAGGGAAAACTTGCTGCTGTACGCATCACACCTTCCTCTTGGGGTTCCCAACGGACGTGTGCTTCACGCGTCATCAAGCTAATTTCTGGCGCCGTTGCCGGGGAACTGAAGAAAAGTTACACGACATAGATTTCTAACTCCCACTTCAACTGCACGCCAGCAAAGCTAATTTCTGGCGCCGTTGCCGGGGAGATCAAGACACGCTGCAAGGGGAGTCTCTCACACCCAATCTCTTTACTTTGTTTATGGTCTTGCTTTATTTTATTTTCTGTTTTGTTTGCTTTCTTTATATCAAAAAAACACAAAAAATAGTTACTTGTTTTACTTTATTTAATTCGGTTTGCTTTACTTATTTTTATTATTGCTAAAATGAGTAATCCTGAAGTTGAAGTTCGTTCGTTTAAGCAACAAGGGGGAGAAAGTTTTAAAGATGCTTGGTATAGAATTAGTGAAGCTCATCATAGGTGCACTAAGAAACACTCCACTATTATCCTCCTTAGGAACTTTTATGTTGGTATCTCTAGCTGGAATAGGTATGTTCTTGATACTCTTACGGGGGGTAATTTCCTAGGCACTCCTGCTTTAGAAGCTAGTTGCATTTTTGAGAGTCTAGTTGGAATACCACCTGTTAATGAAGTTAAAATTGAAATCTCTCTTGAGGATGTCATGAAAAAGTTGGAGGGCATAGAGAAAAATCTTCCAAGTGTTGAAACTAAATTGGGAATATTACTTGATAATACTGATAAACTTGATAAATCCCTAGTAGGAATTAATGAAAGAATTGCTGTCTTAGAAACTTGTGCTATCCATGATAATAAAACCCATAGGATTGGTGAACTTGAAGAAGCTATGGGAACCTTGGGTTCAACTTTTTCTTCTCTTAAGTTTAAGGAGAAAGCTTATGTGGGTAAGGAGCAAAAGTTCATGTATGTCCCTAAGAGGCCTAAGCCAAAGAATCATTATGAGCTTAAAATTGATAAAACCCTTAGGACCACTATGGGAAATTTAGATAATGGAGCATCTAAGGTACCTGCTGCGACAAGTTGTGTTTGTAAGGAAAATTATGATGTTGACGCTTCTTCTCTTGATGTTACTTGATTTACACTTTCTGCGCCTAGCTGAAAGGCGTTAAAGAAAAGCTCTTACGGGAGACAACCCATTATTTTATTTTTGCAATTTTTGTTTTATATTTGAGTCAGGTGCGTGTTACTACTGTAGCAATACCTTTGTATCTTTACTTTATTGCATTGTTGTGCCAAGTAAAGTCTTTGATAGTAAAGTTGATACTAGATTTGGATTTCTGCGCAGAAACAGATTTTTAGCTGTCACGAATTTGAGTTGATCTCTCAGTAGGAGAATCTAAAAAATCTGCAAAAATTCATGAGTAATCCTCACATATGTATGCAACTTTCCTTCAATTTGAGCTTCTTCATCTGAGCATGTTAAGTGCCTCGAAAAAATTCGTCTTTACGGACTGTTCTGTTTTGACAGATTCTGCCTTTTATTTCACATTGACTCTTTTACTGTGTTTGAGTGGATTAATTTGCTCCATTAAATTTCAGTAACCTTGGGTAATGTACAGAAGTGTTGGGAATGATTGTGTCCTCTCTCAACATGTGAATTTTTGATTATGCACTAACCCTCTAATGAGATTGTTTTGAGTCTGGTGTGAAGGAAGTTTTCAAGGATCAAGAGAGGAGGATGATATAATATGATCAAGAAGAGTGAAAAGTCTAAGCTTGGGGATGCCCCCGTGGTTCATCCCTGCATATTTCAAGAATACTCAAGCATCTAAGCTTGGGGATGCCCAAGGCATCCCCTTCTTCAGCAACAACTTATCAGGTCACCTCTAGTGAAACTATATTTTTATTCCGTTACATCTTATGTGCTTTACTTGGAGCGTCTGTGTGCTTTTATTTTTGTTTGTGTTTGAATAAATTCGGATCCTAGCATTCCTTGTGTGGGAGAAAGACACCCTCCGCTTTTTCATATTGAACACTGGGTGTTCTTAGTTTTACTTTTAATGTTCATGGCGAAAGTTGAAAGCCGCTTCATTTATTGCTATTTGGTTGGAAACAGAAAATGCTTCATGTGGTAATTGGTATATTGTCTTGAATAATTTGATACTTGTCAATTGTTTTGAGCTCACAAGTATATCATGTTTAAGCTCTTGCATCATGTAGTTTAAACCTATTAGTGGAGAACTACCATAGAGCTTGTTGAAATTTGGTTTGCATGATTGGTCTCTCTAAAGTCTAGATATTTTCTCGGTAAAAGTGTTTGAGCAACAAGGAAGACGATGTAGAGTCTTATAATGCTTGCAATGTGTTCTTATGTAAGTTTTGTTGTACCGGTTCATACTTGTTTTTGCTTCAAACAACCTTGCTAGCCAAAGCCTTGTACTGAGAGGGAATGCTTCTCGTGCATCCAAAACCTTGAGCCAAAACCTATGCCATTTGTGTCCACCATAACTGCCTATTATGTGGTATTTTTCTACCATTCCAAAGTAAATTGCTTGCATGCTACCTTTAAAAATTTCATTCCTTGTCTTTGCAATACATAGCTCATGGGAAAGTAGCTTAAAAACTATTGTGGTAAAGAATATGTCGCTTATGTATATTAGTTCTTATAAGTTGCTTGTTGAGCGGTAACCATGTTTCTGGGGACGCCATCAACCTGTCACACCTTTGTTGAATATCATGTGAGTTGCTATGCATGTTCGTCTTGTCTGAAGTAAGGGAGATTTGCCATGAGTTAAATGGTTTGAGTATGCATATTGTTAGAGAAGAACATTGGGCCGCCAACCAAAGCCATGTATCATGGTGGAAGTTTCAGCTTGGACATTAATCCTCAAATCTCTTATGAGAATATTATCTGTTGTTGAATGCTTAAGCATTAAAGAGGAGTCCATTATCTGTTTTCTATGTTGTCCCGGTATGGATGTCCTCAAGTTGAGATCTATCAAAATCGACAAATCAAGTGCAATTTATCTCCTTGGACCTTTGTACAGGTGGCATAGAGGTACCCCTTTGTGACACTTGGTTGAAACATATGTAATGCAATGATAATCCATGGAAATCCAAGCTAATTAGGACAAGGAGCGGGCACTATTAGTATTCAATGCATGAGGCTTGCAACTTATAGGAGGTTTTATGCATAACACATATGAATTATTACTACCGTTGACAAAATTGTTTCCATGTTTTCAAAATAAAAAGCTCTACCACATGAGTAATCCCTGCTTCCCTCTGTGAAGGGCCTTTCTTTTACTTTATGTTGAGTCAGTTTACCTACTTCTTTCTATCTTATAAGCAAACACTTGTGTCAACTGTGTGCATTAATTCTTACATACTTGCTTATTTTCACTCATCATATTAGTTTGTGTTGACAATTATCCATGAGATATACATGTTGAAAGTTGAAAGCAACTCGCTGAAACTTAAATCTTCCTTTGTGTTGCTTCAAAACCTTCTATTAAGAATCTATTGCTTTATGAGTTAACTCTTATGCAAGACTTGTTGATGCTTGTCTTGAAAGTACTATTCATGAAAAGTCTTTGCTATATGATTCAGTTGTTTAGTCATTATCTTTACCATTGCTTTGAATCACTTCATTCATCTCATATGCTTTACAATAGTATTGATCAAGATTATGATAGTAGCATGTCACTTCAGAAATTATCCTTGTTATCGTTTACCTACTCGAGGGGGAGTAGGAACTAAGCTTGGGGATGCTTGATACGTCTCAAACGTATCTATAATTTCTTATGTTCCATGCTAGTTTTATGACAATACTCACATGTTTTACATACACTTTATATCATTTTGATGCATTTTCCGGTACTAACCTATTAACAAGATGCCGAAGCGCCAGTTCCTGTTTTCTGCTGTTTTTGGTCTTATTTTCCACGGAGCCTTCCAGAACACCGAAGATGAGACGAAGAGGGGCCACGAGGCGGCCACACCATAGGGGGGCACGGCCCCACCCCTGGCCGCGCCGCCATATGGGGTGGGCCCCTCGAGCGTCCCCCCGACTCTGCCCCTTCACCTATATAATCCTTCCGTCCCGAAAACCCTAGTACCGAGAGCCACGATACGAGAAAAGTTACTGAGATGTCGCCACCGTCAACCCCATCTCGGGGGGTTCCGAAGATCGCCTCCGGCACCCTGCCGTAGAGGGGAATTATCACCGGAGGGCTCTACATCACCATGCCCGCCTCCGGACTGATGCGTGAGTAGTTCATCCTTGGACTATGGGTCCATAGCAGTAGCTAGATGGTTGTCTTCTCCTCTTGTGCTATCATGTTTAGATCTTGTGAGCTTCCTATCATGATCAAGATCATCTATTTGTAATGCTACATGTTGTGTTTGTTGGGATCCGATGAATATGGAATACTATGTCAAGTTGATTATCGATCTATCATATATGTGTTGTTTATGATCTTGCATGCTCTCCGTTGCTAGTAGAGGCTCTGGCCAAGTTGATACTTGTAACTCCAAGAGGGAGTATTTATGCTCGATAGTGGGTTCATGTCTCCATTGAATCTGGGGGAGTGACAGCAACCCCTAAGGTTGTGGATGTGTTGTTGCCACTAGGGATAAAACATCAATGCTTTGTCTAAGGATATTTGTATTGTTTACATTACGCACAGTACTTAATGCAATTGTCTGTTGTTTGCAACTTAATATTGGAAGGGGTGCGGATGCTAACCCGAAGGTGGACTTTTTAGGCATAGATGCATGCTGGATAGCGGTCTATGTTCTTTGACGTAATGCCCTAAGTAAAACTCATAGTAGTCATCATGATATGTATGTGCATTGTTATGCCCTCTCTATTTGTCAATTGCCCAACTGTAATTTGTTCACCCAACATGTTATTTATCTTATTGGAGAGACACCACTAGTGAACTGTGGACCCCGGTCCATTCTTTTACATCTGAAATACAATCTTCTGCAAACTCTGTTTTCTGCTGTTCTTCGCAAACAAACATCATTCTCCACACCATACAAATTTAATGTCAGTGACTTAATGTAACATCCCAAATTTGAAAACAAAGAGAAAATGAATTTCCCTTTTTCCAAATTTTGGAACCAACAAATACTTTTCTTGATTAAGGTGATATACATAGTGCTCTTGCTTGATAATTATGTTCTTGCCAAATTTCTTTTGTGAACTACTTTGAAATGTTCTTAAACCCTAAACCTCACCCTTCTCTTTCCTCTCCCAAAAGAAAACAAAAAAAAAGGTTTTAATTTAAAAAGAAAATGCCTATGTAAGCTTATGGATATTTTTGCAAATGGTGAGTTAGGCCATGTGCTACCTTGATTGGATGAGTTGAAGTACCTCAACAAAACCAATCTAGGGCTTACTCACCAATTTCCCTTGTGAAACAAAAAGAAAATAAAAAGGTACATAAAGGCATATGTGGCACTTAGCCATAATGGTAAATCTTGCCTTATGCCCTCATACCTTACCCAATTTATTTGAAACTTGTTTAAAACTCAATCTAACCCTAAATAGACCCTAACACATGCCCAATTGGAGCAAGTGAACCAAAATGGAAAAATAAGAAAAACTCCAATTCAACCCACACATGTGTTTATGGCCATTTTGCAAAACTTTGACCTAGGCCAATTTGGTTTGTACCATTGATTGTAAAATGTTACTAAACACTTTTACACACTTTTTGAACCATAGAAACCCAAATCAAATCAAGAAAAAATCAAAAACCTAGTCACATATGATAATGGTCATGTGTGGCATTTTTAACATCTTACCCACTTTGAGCCTCTTTATTAAGAGATTGTCAAACCAAACTTTGTCAACCCTTTGCACCTCATCCAAGACCACATCAAGGTGAACAACTTTGCTCAAGACCACCCCTGCAAATTCCTTTTCCAATTCAAACTAGGATCAAGCAAAGTTGGGACTTTGAAACAAATTCTAGATCATCCCACTTTGCAATTTTTGCAATTCTTTAAAATTTTGAAAACCACCACCACCAATGTGTGTCTCTGGTAATATGCAACTTTTCCAACCAATCTAATTTCAAATTTTGGATTGCATTGCATAGGGCAAAATTTGACAAAAACCTAGAATTCAAATCTACCCAAATCCCAAAATCACTATTCCTAATAGTGTTGGCCTAACCCTACTCAACCCTTGTGCCCTACATGCTCCCTGGCTCCCCCTCCACCTCAACTTGGCATAGAAACCCTAGGGCTAAGCCCATCATGGCCATGTCAAGCCATGTCGGCCATGGAGCATCTAGCCCTTGCCAACCCTAGTTCTCTCCCGTTTAGCCCTGGCCATCGTGTCTCTCTGAACCCCCTTGGTCCCCTGAGCACCCTAGTGGCCTCCATTGCCGGAGAGGAGGGCCACAGAGGCGGCACGTGTCGCGCCCACGACACCCAGGGCCATGCCGATGACGGCGTGGGCACGCCCACATGCACGCCACGGCCACACATCGCCCCGACGTTCTGCGCCACCCCCCTTCTCTTCTCCTTGAGCTTCACCGCCGCACCGCGAACCCGCCGGACACGCTCCTTTGCCCCCGCGCATGCTGTCGCCGTCGACATCGTCACCGTTTCTCCGCCGCCGTGCCGCACGGCATCGCACGCGCCAGCACTAACCCGAACACCCCAGTACTCGCCAGCATGCTCCCTAGCGTCGCCTGGATGTCGCCTACCTAGCGCCGCCGTCGCCTACCCCTCTAGCTCACCGGAATCGCCGCGCCATGGTCGACTTGCCGCAGCACCCACGGCACCATCTCGCGCCTATAAATAGAGCAAGCCCCGACCCTTCTCCAGCACACCATTCACTTCCCCTCTTCCTCCTGAGCCTCCCTGACCACCTCCCATCGCCAATTACACCCTCTGCCGCCGCAATTTGATCGGAGACCGCCACCACAGTAGCTCGAAGGAGGAGACGCTCCAGGTCACCTCCGCCGCTCCCACGACCACCACTGGAACCACCGTCGTCGACAACCTCGAACACCGTCGACGCCCTGCCTCGCCGACCGCCGGAGAGCTCGCCAGCACCAAACCCTCGCCGCCAGTAAGCCCCCTCTCGCCGGAGAAGACGACGTGCCTCAGCCGTCCGATCCTCTTTTAATCCAACGCACCGCACGCTTGCGTACCGCTTCGCTGCTTAACACCCGCTGACAGGTGGATCCCACCGTCAGACGGCCCGTGGCGCATGAGACACGAAACTGGGCCGGCCCACTTCTCTATCTCCCTTCCTGGCCCATTGCTTTTCCCGCCTAGCCCAGTTAGTTTGAATTTGATTTAATTCAATTCAATTCAAATGCTTACTGGTGTCCTCTTTAAATTCAAATAAAACAAAATACACCCAACCAAATTTCATGAACTATATATTGTTGGAAATCTTATGAAAAGCTCTATCCAACCACACTGGTTTCACACCAAAATATTTTGTAGAATTAATGAGACAAAAATAACAAGTAAGAAGCTTTTCAAACTTCAAACAATTATTAAAAATCAACCAAAAATGCTATTGAGTTGATTTCAACTCTCATAGATCACATTTCACATACTCTATTTGTTTATCCAAAAATATGGCATGGTTACCTTGTGTGATCATGGCCTAGTTTAAAGAAAGGACTTTATGGCTATTCTAGTCAAATGATATTGTCCAAAACTATTATGTAAAGTTTATGAGAGGTTCTCCCTCATTTAAATCTTGTCCCAAGTAACTTAGTATGAGTTAGTACCTCTGGTTTACATAATCTCATATTGAGTTAGTTGGTGATATTAAATCATAATGATGGTAGTGTTAAATTGTATGAGGTACTTTACCTCATTTAAATCATTTTCCCAAATGATGATTATGAATGGTTGACCTTGGTCAACAATGGTTCATGTATTATGCATTTGAGGAGATTAAATCTTAACAAGATTCAATGAGAGGAAATTATTTCCTGAAGGACTTAAACAGAAACCCTAAAGTAATATTTGTAATGAGAGGAAATTATTTTCTCTTAAGAAGAAAACAAAGCCAACTCACATGCTAGCAAGTGTGGAATGATAGGTTAGTGTGTGTGAACCTTTGGTGTGCTTAGTATAGCTCTTGAACCTTGTTTGGTGATTGTTACTTCGTATCCGTTTTTAGACGCTAGCACCGAAGAGTACCAGGAGGAGGAGGTCTACCATCAAGAGGAGGAAGACCACTTTGACCAGTACACCAACCAAGGCAAGCTAATATTATTGCAAGTGCAAAGCTCTCTTGAGCAAGGCACCACTCTACTCTACTTTATGTCAATGATCCTATCCCAAGTTTTACATTGCAAGCTTTTACTTGGTTTATTTAAAGCTTACTTTTATAGTTAACTCTGGTCTAAGTTTAGAGTAGAGCAAGAGTATCAAACTTAGCCTAAGGAGCTTATGAGTTAAGTAGCACCCCTCATGACTAGTTGCTAGTGCTAACAAATAAAATTTCACTACTCTAGATGGGAACTTGTGAGTTTGAAATGAATTTGAAAACCTTGGAATGATGAAGTCATTCTATTGAAAGATTTTGGAAGGTGAATATGACTTGTGAATGATATGGTGAACTTTGATAAAACTGATGGTTGGTTTGAATGCGATACCTTTCCAATATTTGAGTACCCCCACAATACCTGATTATGGGTAGGGCTTAACTGGAAGTTTATACATCTTAGTATGGGTTCCCTCTGAACAAGCATCATAGGGGTTATGCCGAGGCTGCCTCCGTTTGAAAGTGAAATGGTGTGAATAGAGGTGAATGTACGTCCCAAGCCCTGTGCAGTTCCCAGGCTGACGGTTTGTCTTCACTGGGAGGCCAAGCTCATGGGGAGAGGTACCTATACTAGGGTATGTAAGTGAAAGGTTATGGTTGATGATCCGCTTATTGAGTTACGATGATTCAGGGTTATCCCTAGCGGATGTAATCAAATGTTGTGGCACAAGTGTGCAACCTCTGCAGAGTGTAAATCTATTCGAATAGCCGTATCCACGGTTACGGACGGTTGGAAAGGCCATACTGTTAACGTTGTCAGATTTTCTTAAAAATGGTTGATGAATTGAAAGGTGACTTGACTTGAATCACAACTGAGTTGTGGCAATGACACTAATGTTCCCACTTGAGTTAGTTAGCATATGAAAGAGTCTTTATTCAAATGCTTGTGAATTAAATTGGCTTTATGCAAATAAACTAGAGCTTAGCACCCCAATACTAGAATTAATAGTACTTACACTAGTATTAGTTTGCGAGTACTTTAAAGTACTCACGGCTGTGTCCCTGGCTATTCCAATGGCCAGACTATGAAGGGGAGCAGCAGTACGAAGGTGACGACCAGCAGGACGCCTACGACAACTAGGAGTTCTTCTAACGTCAAGCGTTGGCCTGTGGATTAGATAGTCCCTTCTATTACGCTTCCGCTATGAATTGTGTTCATTGATCATTAGATCAACTATTTATGTAATATTGGATCATGTGATCTAAATTTGTAAGACGACTATGGTTTGTAATGAATGATGACTTATGATATCGACTGTTATGTCTCGCAACAACAATATTCCTGGGATTGCGATGTATGGCATAATAGGCATCTGGACTTAAAAACCCGGGTGTTGGCAAGTTGGTATCAGAGCCATTGTTTGACCTTAGAAGACCCTAGTTAGAATGGACGTCTGAAAAACTTAGTTTCAAAACAAAGGAATTGAATATTTATAATAACTTATTCTCACTCTTATCCTTGAGATCTTTTCAAAAAGAGAAATTCATGCTCCACTTTTTAATTCTACATAAAATTTTGACACACTTGCTCACTTCTCTAATTGCTCACAGATGGAGTACACCTGCCAGTCCTATCAGCTTGGTCACGGAGGAAACCTAATGTTCGAGAAGGATTTGAAGCAACTAGTTGAATATCTAGGACGCCCGTATCCCGAGTTCTTTGGAGTGCCACTCAACAATTCATCGGGAAGACAACCTCGGTGGGAAGTTATTGCGGATCTGAGAGGAAAGCTAGGAGCCCCAATATGGGAAACCATATGGTTTTCTGTAATGGTAAACACTTGGAAGGAAGGAATAGTAAGAGCTATGCAAGAAGCCATTGCCCGTCTATGTGGACAGAATGAGAACAAGATCAGAAACACTCGCTTCATCTACTACCCAAGACATGACCCCATGGGAAGACCAATAACCATGCCCCTGCACCCGGATATGAACAACTATGTCGCCCACCTGGACTTCATGATGTACAAGACCCGCAAGGAGTTGGACAACGCCCTCGCCTTTCGCCAAGCACATTACCCCAGAAGATGAGGAACCCACCATGAAGAGTAGCATCCCTAAAGCACTTGAGTAGGTGTGAGTTTGTATCAGGATCCCCTTGTATCGTAGAGCGAATGAATGGTTCTTCAAACCAACGGTGTGTTAGCTTTCTAATGTGTGATGTTTGGTATGAATGAAAAAGTGTTGTTGGTTTTACCCCCTCAACACTACTCAAGTTTTCAAGTTTTGAACTTTTTGAACTTTAAAATCAAACAAACCATAGAAATTTCCCTCTTATCTTATCATATACATCAATGTTCAGATGGCCCCACCAACCCGCAGCACCAACCAAGACACCATGATGCAGATACTACAGATGATGATGGCAGACCGAGAAGCCGAGAGAGCTGAAAGACAAGCCAATATTGCCGCACTGCAGCAGATCGCTCAGAACAACCAAGGCCATGGAAACCACGACCACCCTGGGTCAAAGCTGAAGAACTTTCAGAACACCAACCCACCCATGTTCAGCAAGACCGAAGAGCCACTTGACGCAGATGACTGGCTCCAGACAATGGAGAACAACCTGGAAGTTGCGGGAGTAGAAGCCGCAGAAAAAGTGCTATTCGCCACCCACTACCTGTCAGGACCTGCAAGAGCCTGGTGGACAAGTGCCCGCGCAATGAATGCGGGACAAATGATGACCTGGGAGGACTTCAAGACCAAGTTTAGCAAATACCATGTGCCCCAAGGACTGATCAAGAAGATGAGAGACGAGTTCCGCAAACTCAAACAAGGAAGGATGTCAGTGGTAGAATACCGTGACAGGTTCCTCACCCTGTCAAGGTATGCCCCCGACGAAACCGACACCAACGAGAAGAGGAAAGAGAGATTTCTGAATGGACTGCATGATGAAATGCAAACTGTGATAGTGAACATTCTGTTCGCTGACTTGGAAGCTCTGGTGGATTCAGCCATCCATATGGAAGGAAAACTGCACCAAGCCAACGAGAACCGCAAACGCCAGATGATGAACCCTAATGGACCCCACCACACCTAGAAGTACCGCAACCACTCAACGGGAGGATTTGTCCCCAGAAACAACAGCCCCCCTGCCCAGCCTTACCGTTCAAACTACACCAACAACCAGGGAGGACCCCCGAAGCCCGGAGGAAACAACAACAACAACAACAACAACCCCAACAACAACAACAACAACAACAACAATGGGAACAACAACAACAACACCAACACTGGCCCGAGGACTGGAAGCAATGCCATCCCCGTCACCCCCAAGGACAAGTCAACAATAACTTGTTATGAATGCGGAGTTGTGGGACACTACTCCAATGAGTGCCCCAAAAGGATAGCCAAGACTGCCACCAACCCCGCTGCACCTGCCCAGCAACAGCGCCGTTTCGCAGCCAGGAGGAACCAGAACAACAACAACGGTCGTCTCTACCACATGAACGCAGCAGGAGCACATGAAGCACCTCAGGCCATGACAAGTATGTTTTCGTGTTAAATCATATTGCCAATCTCTCTTAGGAACCTAACTTTTCTTAAAATCTCGGGACGAGATTTGTTTAAGGGGGAAGGGTTTGTAACATCCCAAATTTGAAAACAAAGAGAAAATGAATTTCCCTTTTTCCAAATTTTGGAACCAACAAAAACTTTTCTTGATTAAGGTGATATACATAGTGCTCTTGCTTGATAATTATGTTCTTGCCAAATTTCTTTTGTGAACTACTTTGAAATGTTCTTAAACCCTAAACCTCACCCTTCTCTTTCCTCTCCCAAAAGAAAACAAAATAAAAAGGTTTTAATTTAAAAAGAAAAGGCCTATGTAAGCCGATGGATATTTTTGCAAATGGTGAGTTAGGCCATGTGCTACCTTGATTGGATGAGTTGAAGTACCTCAACAAAACCAATCTAGGGCTTACTCACCAATTTCCCTTGTGAAACAAAAAGAAAATAAAAAGGTACATAAAGGCATATGTGGCACTTAGCCATAATGTCAAATCTTGCCTTATGCCCTCATACCTTACCCAATTGGTTTGAAACTTGTTTCAAACTCAATCTAACCCTAAATAGACCCTAACACATGCCCAATTGGAGCAAGTGAACCAAAATGGAAAAGTAAGAAAAACTCCAATTCAACCCACACATGTGTTTATGGCCATTTTGCAAAACTTTGACCTAGGCCAATTTGGTTTGTACCATTGATTGTAAAATGTTACTAAACACTTTTACACACTTTTTGAACCAAAGAAACCCAAATCAAATCAAGAAAAAATCAAAAACCTAGTCACATATGATAATGGTCATGTGTGGCATTTTTTACATCTTACCCACTTTGAGCCTCTTTATTAAGAGATTGTCTAACCAAACTTTGTCAACCCTTTGCACCTCATCCAAGACCACATCAAGGTGAACAACTTTGCTCAAGACCACCCCTGCAAATTCGTTTTCAAATTCAAACTAGGATCAAGCAAAGTTGGGACTTTGAAACAAATTCTAGATCATCCCACTTTGCAATTTTTGCAATTCTTTAAAATTTTGAAAACCACCACCACCAATGTGTGACTCTGGTCATATGCAACTTTTCCAACCAATCTAATTTCAAATTTTGGATTGCATTGCATAGGGCAAAATTTGACAAAAACCTAGAATTCAAATCTACCCAAATCCCAAAATCACTATTCCTAATAGTGTTGGCCTAACCCTACTCAACCCTTGTGCCCTACATGCTCCCTGGCTCCCCCTCCACCTCAACTTGGCATAGAAACCCTAGGGCTAAGCCCATCATGGCCATGTCAAGCCATGCCGGCCATGGAGCATCTAGCCCTTGCCAACCTTAGTTCTCTCCCTTTTAGCCCTGGCCATCGTGTCTCTCTGAACCCCCTTGGTCCCCTGAGCACCCTGGTGGCTGCCATTGCCGGAGAGGAGGGCCACAGAGGCAGCACGCGTCGCGGCCACGATGCCCATGGCCATGCCGATGACGGCGTGGGCACGCCCACAGGCACGCCACGGCCACACGTTGCCCCGACGTTCTGCGCCACCCCTGGCCCCCTTCTCTTCTCCTTGAGCTTCACCGCCGCACCGCGAACCCACCGGACACGCTCCTTTGCCCCCGCGCATGCTGTCGCAGTCGACATCGTCACCGTTTCTCCGCCGCCATGCCGCACGGCATCGCACGCGCCATCACTAACCCGACCACCCCAGTCCTTGCCAGCATGCTCCCTAGCGTCGTCTGGATGTCGCCTACCTAGCGCCGCCCTCGCCTACCCCTCTAGCTCACCGGAATCGTCGCGCCATGGTCGACTTGCCGCAACACCCACGGCACCATCTCGCGCCTATAAATAGAGCAAGCCCCGACCCTTCTCCAGCACACCATTCACTTCCCCTCTTCCTCCTGAGCCTCCCTGACCACCCCCCGTCGCCAATTACACCCTCCGCCGCTGCAATTTGATCGGAGACCGCCGCCACAGTAGCTCGAAGGAGGAGATGCTCCAAGTCACCTCCGCCGCTCCCACGACCACCACTGGAACCGCCGTCGTCGACAACCTCGAACACCATCGACGCCCTACCTCGCCGACCGCCAGAGAGCTCGCCAGCACCAAACCCTCGCCGCCAGTAAGCCCCCTCTCGCCGGAGAAGACGACGCGCCTCAGCCGTCCGATCCTCTTTTAATCCAACGCAGCGCACGCCTGCGTACCGCTTCGCTGCTTAACACCCGCTAACAGGTGGATCCCACCGTCAGACGGCCCGCAGCGCATGAGACGCGAAACTGGGCCAGCCCACTTCTCTCTCTCCCTTCCTGGCCCATTGCTTTTCCCGCCTAGCCCAGTTAGTTTGAATTTGATTCAATTCAATTCAATTCAAATGCTTACTGGTGTCCTCTTTAAATTCAAATAAAACAAAATCCACCCAACCAAATTTGATGAACTATATATTGTTGGAAAGCTTATGAAAAGCTCTATCCAACCACACTTGGTCAACAATGGTTCATGTATTTTTTTCATTTGAGGAGATTAAATCTTAACAAGATTCAATGAGAGGAAATTATTTCCTCAAGGACTTAAATAGAAACCCTAAAGTAATATTTGTAATGAGAGGAAATTATTTTCTCTTAAGAAGAAAACAAAGCCAACTCACATGTAGCAAGTGTGGAGTGATAGGTTAGTGTGTGTGAACCTTTGGTGTGCTTAGTATAGCTCTTGAACCTTGTTTGGTGATTGTTACTTCGTATCCGTTTTTAGACGCTAGCACCAAAGAGTACCAGGAGGAGGAGGTCTACCATCAAGAGGAGGAAGACCACTTTGACCAGTACACCAACCAAGGCAAGCTAATATTCTTGCAAGTGCAAAGCTCTCTTGAGCAAGGCACCACTCTACTTTACTTTATGTCAATGATCCTATCCCAAGTTTTACATTGCAAGCTTTTACTTGGTTTTTTTAAAGCTTACTTTTATAGTTAACTTTGGTCTAAGTTTAGAGTAGAGCAAGAGTATCAAACTTAGCCTAAGGAGCTTATGAGTTAAGTAGCACCCCTCATGACTAGTTGCTAGTGCTAACAAATAAAATTTGACTACTCTAGATGGGAACTTGTGAGTTTGAAATGAATTTGAAAACCTTGGAATGATGAAGTCATTCTATTGAAAGATTTTGGCAGGTGAATATGACTTGTGAATGATATGGTGAACTTTGATAAAACTGATGGTTGGTTTGAATGCGATACCTTTCCAATATTTGAGTACCCCCACACCGATATGTGATCGATGTTCTTGAAAACTTCGGTCTTCTCGGGCACTTCCAGACACTTCCGGAGTAACGAGATGTGAAACACGTCGTGCACAGCCGACATTTCTTCCGGTAGTTACAGTTGATAAGATACTTCTCCTCGGCGACTCGGAACTTTGAAGGGTCAGACATATCGGGGTGCAAGCTTTCCTTTGAGCTGGAATCTCTGCATTCCTTTAAGGGGGGATACTTTGAGATAGACAAAATCTACGATCTCGAAGGTCATCTCTCGGCGTCTCTTGTCGGCACAACTCTTCTGTCTTGATTGCGCCGTTTTGAGGTACTCGCGGATCTTGTGCACCTTCTCTTCGGCTTCTCAAAGAACATCTGGTCCAAAGACTTGGCTCTCTCCGACTTCCGACCAATTCAGAGGGGTACGGCACTTCCTTCCGTACAGGGCTTCAAAGGGGGCCATTTGTAAACTGGCTTGATAAATGTTGTTGTACGAGAATTCTGCGTAAGGCAGGCAGTCTTCCCACTTGGATCCATATTCCAGTACACAGGCTCTCAACATGTCTTCGAGTATCTGGTTGACTCTTTTAGTCCGTCCGTCGGTCTGCGGGTGATAGGCGGTGCTGAAATTCAGCCGGGTCCCTAGTCCTTCATGCACTTTCTGCCAGAATCTTGAGGTGAATTGGGATCCTCTATCTGACACAATTGACTTCGGGGTTCCGTGCAGGGCGACTATTCTGGAGATGTATAACTCAGCTAACTTTGGGCCTTGGTATGTGGTCTTGACAGTGATAAAATGGGCTACCTTGGTCAATCTATCGACCACTACCCAAATAGAATCATTTCCTTTGCTGGATTTGGGCAAACCTGTGATAAAGTCCATTCCTACTGAGTCCCACTTCCATTCGGGAATCTGCAGTGGTTGCAGCAATCCTGCGGGTCGCTGATGTTCCGCCTTGACTCTCTAACAAATATCACACTTGGCGATTGTGGGGACCCCAGACTAACTGTCCGAAATACCCTGTTATGTATACAGCTCACGATCCCATGATCAGTGTGTCGTGAACACATAACCGATCTGATATCAAATTACACCATCC
Organism: Lolium rigidum; assembly: GCF_022539505.1. Classification (NCBI taxonomy): domain Eukaryota; kingdom Viridiplantae; phylum Streptophyta; class Magnoliopsida; order Poales; family Poaceae; genus Lolium; species Lolium rigidum. Next base: position 221,137,208 of record NC_061510.1, read on the forward strand.
ATTACAAAGCGGAATAAGAAAATTACAAAGAGGTCACCTGACCATCCTTTACATAATAACCTCGAAGGGCATTACTACCATCAGAGTAGCATCATCACTCCAGCAGCGCAAGTACCCAAGTCATCTGCCATAACCCTACGAGCAACCGGGCGGGAAGACGTTCCTAGCTCGCATAGACGTCGTCAACTCCTTCTTCATCCATCGTGTTCCTCCAAGTCTGGCCAAGTAAATAGCCGGGGACAAAGCCGTGAGTACATTGGAATTGTACTCGCAAACCATCAAGAAAGGTACTTTGCAAGAGTGCAAGATAACAAGTGCTAAACTAAGATGACAAGAGGGAAGAGCTAATTTCTCTTGTGGAAAATAGCATGAGAAAGAGAAATAGTTTCTCTTGTGGATATAGCATGTGGAAGAGACATAGTTTCTCTCGTGGATATAGCATGCACAAGAGCGTCAATTTCTCTTTTGGACATAGCATGCCGCCATCTCATTTGATGGGGACGCTTAGGAAGTTCTATGACATATCTATACTTTTATTGGAGATGAGGTAGCATAAGTCCATCTCAGTTGATGGAAATGCTAGAGGATTCCTATGACATACCTATATCTTTATTGAAGAAGATACTTCAAAAGATACTTATGACATCTCTATATCTTTGTTAAAGAAGAGTTCCTCTTCAAGAAACATTTAGGAAAGAGTTCCCCACTTAGCCTTCATTTTTCCACGACCATCTCCATATGGTCGACACACACCCTTTTCCCGTACCCTTCCGGTACATCCAACACAACACTTTCTTTGCAAAGCATTTATCAAAACAAAACTCAAGCCCCGGTTAAGTATGGCCATTTCAACTTGTCCATGACCGCGGACGCGGCTATTCGAATAGATTTGACTCGCAGAGTTTGCACACTTTCCCCACAACTATCCGGATACCTATCGTGTGGGCATCATCCCCGCATAACAACATATGCCACGACGGATACCCGGACATAACCTTTCGCCCATCTCCACCGGCACGAGTCCTTCCTCGCGGGCTTACCCCTTCCCGGCACCCCGGCAGCATACCTCCTTTTGAGCGTATCTCCGGCGCCATGACGAAGACCCTCGGTAATCGTCCGGCTATCGGTTAAGACAGTGTATTGCCTCCTCCGGAGCGCAACCCGGCGTCGGAGGTCATCGTGACCCTCCCTAGAAAGTTGTGAAGGGTGCTCCTGCCAGCTTCAACAAACTACGGGCTAAGCCCCGTCCCACATCAGGGTAGAGTGGTTGCGCGATAAAAGTTGGGACGGCGAACACTTATACGCAGTGCTCCTTTAAAAACATTTTTCCCACACTTTCTTTACTTGCCCACATCCAACCATATTCCTCCAACATCCTTGTCCAAAGACCTTGTCTTTCCAAAACATACACTTGGGTATAATTAACTTACCCAAGGTTTTTCAAAAACATTTACAACAAGGTAAGCCTTGAGGGGTTCCCAACCTATAGTTTCATGAGTTGAACTAGAATTGCACTACGGCCGAGATGAGAGTCATCTTGCCATAGAAAGTATATAAAGGAGTAATGGGTGGATCATACTTGCTTAAGATAAGCATGTATGATGACAACACAAAGAGGATTATACTTTCAGATTTGTGGTGCTAACTATAAAATTTGGATAGTGGAGAATTCACTGCCCAACCAACTCTCCAATAGGGGACCCGGCATACTCCTCTCAAGTTGAGAAGTACACCAACATCATGACATTGGTACCTCTAAATTACAAAAGTTGTGAGTGTGGTGAAAGTTACTATATTGAGAGGGAAGATGCTCAAGTCGAGCATACAAGATGACCAAGTGGAATAGCATGACCATGATACCATGTATCCCATAATCACATGACAAAGGTGGAGTATCACCACTAGGGAGTACCCCACTTGGAAACACACATAGATGACATAAATAGAGAGAATAACACCCATAGAATTAAGGTGCTTTGGACATCAACAAATGACATCCAACTAGACACCTAATCAGAGATCAAAAGATGGCTTGCCTTGGCTTATTTGTCCCCGGACTTCTTCAATTCCATCAATATAAGAATCCCAATCAACATAAATAAATGAAATCCTCGTCCGATTCCACTTCTTCTTCTTCTCCGGAATTGTGCGCATCTATCGCCGGAAAATATAAAAGGAACACAATCAATCACATTGCACCAACAAAACATCATGCAACAATCAACAACTAACCATGCAGCCAAGGTATAACATACTAAGGACTTATAGATACTACAAAGCAACTAAAAGAGAACCCATCTATTTACCCGGTGAAGGTATGAGAGTGCCATGACTTAGCAATTGCCTCTCTCGGTTAACACCATGGTATAAACAAATTATCCCATGGTAGATAACATCATGAAGAGGACAAGAGCATTAGTTTGACATCAAATACATTCACAAAACATTTTCAAACATTTTTGGAAAAGTAGAAAACAGTTTTCCTAAGTTAATTTGCTCACTTAACACTATACAAAAATAGGAAGCAAACCATATGCCACATCATTTGAAAACTTAAGCAAACCCAAAGAGCTAATGTTGGGTTGCAGAGGTTTTGTTTTGCAAGCATAAAACAAGGGTTGCCCATCTCTACTAAAAAGAGTTGGTCAAGGGTTTTAAATAAACCGAAAAGTTTTGCTTCAACAATGCATGTCACACATAAACATTACTAACAGTAACAAATATGTATGAACAGAGACTAATAATATTTTTCCTATATAGCCAGTACTAATACAAGACTAACCCAATTGGAATCACCCAAAAATATTAAATCTACAATTTTAGGAATTTCTTTGAATCTGACTGTACAGAAAACAAGATCTGTAAGCCATAAATCGTAGAAAAATCCTAAAAATATGAGGCCACTGGCATTTGAAAGATACTTAAACAGAGATTCACACACAATTGGATTTGGGTTCAAATCATTTCTGAAACTCTCACAAATGGATTTACAAGTTTACTGCATGTTTTCACCATTTGCTTTAACTATGGAGTTGCACAACAGATAAAGGTTTGAAACTTGTTTGATATGATTAAGAAAACATTCAGTAATCCTACAGAAGTGGAATCACTCAATTAGGTTCAAAAATGGATTTTTGATGAATTAAAAGCTAACAGCCATGTCTGCAGAACATACAGAACAAGTTTAATTCATCAAAAATCATACACAAATCATAAAAACATGAGGTCTGCTGCATCTGAAAGGTATTGAATAGTTGGTTCTTACCCAGTTGGTTTCATTCAAAAATTTGTCTCCAAGCTCCTGGTTTAATTCGACAAAGTCAGATCTGACCAGATCTTGATCTGTGAACCATTTCAGTTTTAGGAGGTCAATCGAAGTGAAACCACCGCCAAAATGAAGGTATTGAAGAGGGCTTTCACTCCCAGTTTAATTTGCTCAAAAGGGTTTTGTAAAACGGGAGAAATCTAACAAACAGTGATTCTGCATGTTTGCAGAACTTTATTTACCATGCAAAATCCGTAAAGGATTTGAGGATGAGACCAACGCCAAATTGTAGATCTTTCCAATACCTATCTGTGGAACTTTGAATCACTCGATTTGGATCTGCACACAAGATTTTGCGGATTTTACAAGTTCGTACCAGAATCTGAAACAGCAAGATACAGAAATTACTGCAAGGTTTTGGACGAACTTTGGTCAAGAGCTTCAGATCTGAGGATTGCTCAACCTTCTCCATGCTTGGACCAACCTGCACCTGCATCAAGATCCAATCTTAGCAATGGAGGAAGAAGAAGAGGAGATTAATCCATCTAGGGTTGGGGAGAAGATGGAGAGGGAGTCTCTCATGGTGAGGGGAAGCTTGAGGGAGGAGGGGAGCTTCATCTTGGTGGCTTTCCATGGCCATGGCCGGCCATGCAAGCAAGGGGCAGCAGCATTTCGTGGGGAAGTGGAGGAGGAGAGTGTGAGGGAGTGGAGGAAGAGAAGAAATGAAGCAAAGGGGAGGAGGTGGCCGGCTAGGGGGTTTTTATAGAGGGAGAGGGGTGGCTGCCTCCTTTTTTGATTGGCCAAGGTGGGTGGCTGCCCATTTAATTGTTGAGGTAGTTGGGAGACAAGGCTTGCAAGAGAAGAAAAAGAGGAGGAGGGGCTGGCCGAATTTCAAGTCATGGCCGGCTCCTTTCTTGCCAAGAACAAGTGAGCAATGTGAGAGAGAGGCACAACATCAATGTGTATAGGCCAGGTCATGATGTTGAGGAGATAATGTCAATGAGTGACTTTGATGATGATAAAATAGGAGTAGATACATATAGATAAAAAAGAAGGGTGAGGGTGATATGTGCTATGAGAATAATCTCCACCACTTTGGTTGAGACCACTCATGATGAAGATAGTTCCCAAAGTAAAGTTGATGAATAAGAGTTTTCATTTGAATTCAAATTTGAATAGATTGGGGTTGACCACATGCAACAATGCATGAGCATGTCAAGGTAGATAGGATGGTGATGGTGGGTTAGTCAATGATAGAGCAAGGTTAAGAGAGATGGTGAGAGAAGTAACCATATACCCACAATGATGAATATGATGACATAAATCATCAATTCATGAGTTCAATGTGATAATGGAAAAGAATAGAGGATCGAGATGGGTATGATGAAATATAAGTTGCTCTTCAACTAAGAGGTCAATTGGGAGTGATTTGGAAGCATCAAATGATCATCCATTTGATCAAGAATTGGAGGATGGGGAAAATACAATATGATAGATCAGAGGTGTGCATAAGATGTGCAAGTGTTGCCATTTGAAAAAGAACTTATTTGAAAAGTATTTGAAACACCTCAATTGTCAAGGGACAATTGAGAATGAACTCAAGTGGAATGGAATTTGAAAATGTTGAGAGATCTCGTTGGAACATAGGAGTTCAAAATATTCTACTTACTTTCTCAAGTAAAGTAGAGTTTTCTCAAATGTAAAATAATCAAGAGGAACACAAGAAATGGTATAGGTACCATAAACAAGATTTTTGTTAAAACAAAGCAAAATAGAAATAATGTTTTAGAAATCAGTACTTGGTAGAAATGGGATGAGAAACAAAACCCATTTCAGTTCTTTGTTTTCTTTGAAGATGTATCTTGAAAAGATTTAGTAAAACTAGAAGTAGTTTTGTGATCCAAAACTAGAGAAGAAAAACAAAGGGGTTTTGAGAAAGGAAACACATTTAGAGAGGAGTGTTCTCAAGGGTAGGTGGTGGCTACATAATGTACCCATCAGTCCCACTCTTGGTTTTGTAAAGATTAAATTTGAATGAAAACAAAAACAAGAGGTAAAAGAGGAAGAAGTGATCCGGTGTCTGGAACATGGGATAGGATACCGGATCAAGTTGAATATATGAGTTGCAAGGATTGACTGAGACATGCAGGACGTGGAGGTTGAAGAGGATGTTGCATAGATGAGATCCATGCATTGAAGTCAACAATAACAGTTGTGGGTGCTTAGAGATCAATTGCCAAAGTCTGGACATTTTAAGCCTGTCAACACGGATGGTCGTCATGGCCTCAAAACCAACAAGGATGAGTGGGTATAAGGGAGGGATGTAGCTGGGGGTAGACGATCCCAAGTTTTGAATTAAGGATGATTGAGCTATCTTGTACTATAAAGAGAAAATTAAGATGGCACACTCGAGGTTGTCATCACGAGAGAGGTTTGATGTAGTAAGAAGGAAAACAATTTTTCCTAAGCCACACATGTGTTTTATTTGGTGAGTTGCTTGTTCAACCACTAGGGGTGTTGTTCTATGAGGTAGCTCAAGACAAAACTCAACAAGCAAATCAAGACAATTCATCTACCAACAGATCAAGGCAATTCATCATAACCAACAGATCAAGGAAATTCATCTATCTATAGTCTTAAGAAAAAGTTTTTGTTCCCCCTAATTTTTGCATTATGGACAAATAAACAAGGTTGCAAAAAGTTGGGTGTTACAGATCTTCCACCCTTAAACTAATCTCGTCCCGAGATTACTGAGTGTAGAACTAGAGGGGTTATAAAGTTTAACCAAAGTCAGACTCCATTCTTCTGTAGACGTGCCGTTGTAGAGAAGGTCGTTGCTTCATCTTCTGGGAGACATGATGGATTTCTGCCGATGGCCAGCTTCATGAAGAGGTTGACTACTCCATGCAGGTGTTGGATCTGTAGTTTCTTCCCGATCCTAGAGGGGGTTCAAGGCTGTGGGAGGGTTAGTGCACCCAACTGTGCTTGAGCAGGGCTGAAAACTTTTTAGAGTTAGCTTGATTTTAGTGGAAGACGAAGTCTTCCACCCTTAAGATTTTTCATCGGGTTTCGGAAAAACTCGGAGCTTCTGCCCCGTGGTTCTGTCTGGGGCTTCTGAAGAAGTCATCGGTCTTCCTTGTTCAGCTGAAGAATCTTCGGGGGCGACGTGCAGACCACAACTTCAAGAGGCACTCCCGGTGTTAACTCAACCATATGGGACGCGCGGTGAGTTAGTAAGTTGAAGAAACGCCTGGTTGGTATCCATATGAAGCAGCAGCAGAGGTCGTCGAAGACAATCTTCAGCTTGCGGGTCGGTGCTGACTTATACCAGTTGGTGAGCAGGTAAGTTGCACCTAGTCTTGAGTTCCTGAGGTATCTTCAGGAATCTTCACTTGATGAGGACCAGATGAACCATGTGATGTAGCTTGTCTTTGACGCCAATGTTCTCTCATCTAGCTAGACGGTGTGTTAGAGGGTAGTTTCGAAAAGATATCCTCGCGGTTAGCGTGATTATACTCCAGGGTTAGACCAAGTTAGTATGTCTTCTCGCCGAGGTGCAGTCACTCTTGAAGGTAGGGCCTTCTGCTTTCTTGGCGTAGTGAAGATGCTTCAGATGACCTTGAAAGTAGTCGGCGTAGGTAGGGGTCTGAGTTAGTTTCCCTGATGGTTGAAAAACAACTGCTAACGGGTTTAGAGTTAGAGTCTTTCGTTAATCTACCCAACTAACTAGCAGTTAGCAATACATCGGCGATGCAAACTTTAATCCTATCATGGCATGCGACACCCATACAATCATAACCAGAGACAAAATACCACTAACAGGGGCTACTGGTATTTTTCCTAGATGCACAGTAACAAAACAAGATGAACACAATTGGAATCATTCAAAAATATTTATTTTTCAATTTTTGAGACTCAAAATACTAACCAGAAACAGTGATCAAGTTTTATTTATTAAAAATCGCACAAAAATCCTAAAAATACAAGGTCAGTGGCGTCTGAAAGATAATTTCATACTGGTTCTAGTGCAATTGGAATCACATCAATCGGAGCTACCAAACTATTTTTATTAGCAAAACAGTACACTGGCAGATTTCCATTTTTAATTTCTGTTTTCACAAATTTCAAACAATTAAAAAGGACGGGAACGTCTAAATAGCAAGACATACATGCACACAGCAAACAGATACAAACACTCAAGGCAGCACACTACGGAACTACAAGCAACCATCAAACCAGACATGGTACTCTAAGTACCCAGAATTTCCTAATGCGCGGGGGTAGCTCAATCAAAGCGATTGAGTTTGTCCTATCCATCCTATAGGTTTGGGGGCCGGTCACATATGTTGCCGTCTTCAGCTTGTTGACATCATCTTCAACAAGGATTCTCGAAGCAGTTGATGGTGAGGCGGCCGGGTGTTGATTCGCCGATGTTGAAGTGGAGGCGAAAACTGCGTAGAACTTCTAGTCTCGACATCCCGGAAATATGAGGTCTTCGAAGAGGTGGCTGTTGAGGTAGTCCCGAAGTTGAGATCTTCTGATGGCTGGCCTAAAAATTACTAGTCAAGAAACTGAGGACTTGGTCCCTGACGACTGCAAAAAGTGCAAGCCCATGGAGGAACAAGGTCAGCTCCTTAACAGACTTTGGTGATAACCAAAGACATGATCTTATTATTCTTTTATCTGCACACTAAGTCGGCCTCCAATCTTGAACAGCTGCTGTTGGACATACACGAATCTTCCCGAGGGATTGATACATCTTTGAGTTAGAGTCTCCGGTCTGAGTTGGGGACATCGTGCAATATGTAGTTTTGAAGTGGATGAGAAAATAGAGTAAGAATTTTCAAACATTTATAAAGCAGAGAGATAAGAATTTAGAAGCTTTGATTAAATAAGAGGAGTAGAAGCTATACTTCCGACAGAAGAAACAATTTGTTTCATAAATAGTTTTTCCCAAGTAATTGTTTCCTAACTAACGTCCATGCTAACTAAGGTCTCCTACGGTCGGGATGGCTCGATACCAGCTACGTGGGGACCCCGGACTAAGCTGTCCGAAATACCCCGTTATGTATACAGCTCACGATCCCATGATCGGTGTGTCGTGAACACATAACCGATCTGATATCAAATTACACCATCCATTACAAAGCGGAATAAGAAAATTACAAAGAGGTCACCTGACCATCCTTTACATAATAACCTCGAAGGGCATTACTACCATCAGAGTAGCATCATCACTCCAGCAGCGCAGTACCCAAGTCATCTGCCATAACCCTACAGGCAACTGACTGGGAAGACGTTCCTAGCTCGCATAGACGTCGTCAACTCCTTCTTCATCCATCGTGTTCCTCCAAGTCTGGCCAAGTAAATAGCCAGGGACAAAGCCGTGAGTACATTGGAATTGTACTCGCAAACCATCAAGAAAGGTACTTTGCAAGAGTGCAAGATAACAAGTGCTAAACTAAGATGACAAGAGGGAAGAGCTAATTTCTCTTGTGGAAAATAGCATGAGAAAGAGAAATAGTTTCTCTTGTGGATATAGCATGTGGAAGAGACATAGTTTCTCTCGTGGATATAGCATGCACAAGAGCGTCAATTTCTCTTTTGGACATAGCATGCCGCCATCTCATTTGATGGGGACGCTTAGGAAGTTCTATGACATATCTATACTTTTATTGGAGATGAGGTAGCATAAGTCCATCTCAGTTGATGGAAATGCTAGAGGATTCCTATGACATACCTATATCTTTATTGAAGAAGATACTTCAAAAGATACTTATGACATCTCTATATCTTTGTTAAAGAAGAGTTCCTCTTCAAGAAACATTTAGGAAAGAGTTCCCCACTTAGCCTTCATTTTTCCACGACCATCTCCATATGGTCGACACACACCCTTTTCCCGTACCCTTCCGGTACATCCAACACAACACTTTCTTTGCAAAGCATTTATCAAAACAAAACTCAAGCCCCGGTTAAGTATGGCCATTTCAACTTGTCCATGACCGCGGACGCGGCTATTCGAATAGATTTGACTCGCAGAGTTTGCACACTTTCCCCACAACTATCCGGATACCTATCGTGTGGGCATCATCCCCGCATAACAACATATGCCACGACGGATACCCGGACATAACCTTTCGCCCATCTCCACCGGCACGAGTCCTTCCCCGCGGGCTTACCCCTTCCCGGCACCCCGGCAGCATACCTCCTTTTGAGCGTATCTCCGGCGCCATGACGAAGACCCTCGATGATCGTCCGGCTATCGGTTAAGACGGTGTATTGCCTCCTCCAGAGCGCAACCCGGCGTCGGAGGTCATCGTGACCCTCCCTAGAAAGTTGTGAAGGGTGCTCCTGCCGGCTTCAACAAACTACGGGCTAAGCCCCGTCCCACATCAGGGTAGAGTGGTTGCGCGATAAAAGTTGGGACGGCGAACACTTATACGCAGTGCTCCTTTAAAAACATTTTTCCCACACTTTCTTTACTTGCCAACATCCAACCATATTCCTCCAACATCCTTGTCCAAAGACCTTGTCTTTCCAAAACATACACTTGGGTATAATTAACTTACCCAAGGTTTTTCAAAAACATTTACAACAAGGTAAGCCTTGAGGGGTTCCCAACCTATAGTTTCATGAGTTGAACTAGAATTGCACTACGGCCGAGATGAGAGTCATCTTGCCATAGAAAGTATATAAAGGAGTAATGGGTGGATCATACTTGCTTAAGATAAGCATGTATGATGACAACACAAAGAGGATTATACTTTCAGATTTGTGGTGCTAACTATAAAATTTGGATAGTGGAGAATTCACTGCCCAACCAACTCTCCAATAGGGGACCCGGCATACTCCTCTCAAGTTGAGAAGTACACCAACATCATGACATTGGTACCTCTAAATTACAAAAGTTGTGAGTGTGGTGAAAGTTACTATATTGAGAGGGAAGATGCTCAAGTCGAGCATACAAGATGACCAAGTGGAATAGCATGACCATGATACCATGTATCCCATAATCACATGACAAAGGTGGAGTATCACCACTAGGGAGTACCCCACTTGGAAACACACATAGATGACATAAATAGAGAGAATAACACCCATAGAATTAAGGTGCTTTGGACATCAACAAATGACATCCAACTAGACACCTAATCAGAGATCAAAAGATGGCTTGCCTTGGCTTATTTGTCCCCGGACTTCTTCAATTCCATCAATATAAGAATCCCAATCAACATAAATAAATGAAATCCTCGTCCGATTCCACTTCTTCTTCTTCTCCGGAATTGTGCGCATCTATCGCCGGAAAATATAAAAGGAACACAATCAATCACATTGCACCAACAAAACATCATGCAACAATCAACAACTAACCATGCAGCCAAGGTATAACATACTAAGGACTTATAGATACTACAAAGCAACTAAAAGAGAACCCATCTATTTACCCAGTGAAGGTATGAGAGTGCCATGACTTAGCAATTGCCTCTCTCGGTTAACACCATGGTATAAACAAATTATCCCATGGTAGATAACATCATGAAGAGGACAAGAGCATTAGTTTGACATCAAATACATTCACAAAACATTTTCAAACATTTTTGGAAAAGTAGAAAACAGTTTTCCTAAGTTAATTTGCTCACTTAACACTATACAAAAATAGGAAGCAAACCATATGCCACATCATTTGAAAACTTAAGCAAACCCAAAGAGCTAATGTTGGGTTGCAGAGGTTTTGTTTTGCAAGCATAAAACAAGGGTTGCCCATCTCTACTAAAAAGAGTTGGTCAAGGGTTTTAAATAAACCGAAAAGTTTTGCTTCAACAATGCATGTCACACATAAACATTACTAACAGTAACAAATATGTATGAACAGAGACTAATAATATTTTTCCTATATAGCCAGTACTAATACAAGACTAACCCAATTGGAATCACCCAAAAATATTAAATCTACAATTTTAGGAATTTCTTTGAATCTGACTGTACAGAAAACAAGATCTGTAAGCCATAAATCGTAGAAAAATCCTAAAAATATGAGGCCACTGGCATTTGAAAGATACTTAAACAGAGATTCACACACAATTGGATTTGGGTTCAAATCATTTCTGAAACTCTCACAAATGGATTTACAAGTTTACTGCATGTTTTCACCATTTGCTTTAACTATGGAGTTGCACAACAGATAAAGGTTTGAAACTTGTTTGATATGATTAAGAAAACATTCAGTAATCCTACAGAAGTGGAATCACTCAATTAGGTTCAAAAATGGATTTTTGATGAATTAAAAGCTAACAGCCATGTCTGCAGAACATACAGAACAAGTTTAATTCATCAAAAATCATACACAAATCATAAAAATATGAGGTCTGCTGCATCTGAAAGGTATTGAATAGTTGGTTCTTACCCAGTTGGTTTCATTCAAAAATTTGTCTCCAAGCTCCTGGTTTAATTCGACAAAGTCAGATCTGACCAGATCTTGATCTGTGAACCATTTCAGTTTTAGGAGGTCAATCGAAGTGAAACCACCGCCAAAATGAAGGTATTGAAGAGGGCTTTCACTCCCAGTTTAATTTGCTCAAAAGGGTTTTGTAAAACGGGAGAAATCTAACAAACAGTGATTCTGCATGTTTGCAGAACTTTATTTACCATGCAAAATCCGTAAAGGATTTGAGGATGAGACCAACGCCAAATTGTAGATCTTTCCAATACCTATCTGTGGAACTTTGAATCACTCGATTTGGATCTGCACACAAGATTTTGCGGATTTTACAAGTTCGTACCAGAATCTGAAACAGCAAGATACAGAAATTACTGCAAGGTTTTGGACGAACTTTGGTCAAGAGCTTCAGATCTGAGGATTGCTCAACCTTCTCCATGCTTGGACCAACCTGCACCTGCATCAAGATCCAATCTTAGCAATGGAGGAAGAAGAAGAGGAGATTAATCCATCTAGGGTTGGGGAGAAGATGGAGAGGGAGTCTCTCATGGTGAGGGGAAGCTTGAGGGAGGAGGGGAGCTTCATCTTGGTGGCTTTCCATGGCCATGGCCGGCCATGCAAGCAAGGGGCAGCAGCATTTCGTGGGGAAGTGGAGGAGGAGAGTGTGAGGGAGTGGAGGAAGAGAAGAAATGAAGCAAAGGGGAGGAGGTGGCCGGCTAGGGGGTTTTATAGAGGGAGAGGGGTGGCTGCCTCCTTTTTTGATTGGCCAAGGTGGGTGGCTGCCCATTTAATTGTTGAGGTAGTTGGGAGACAAGGCTTGCAAGAGAAGAAAAAGAGGAGGAGGGGCTGGCCGAATTTCAAGTCATGGCCGGCTCCTTTCTTGCCAAGAACAAGTGAGCAATGTGAGAGAGAGGCACAACATCAATGTGTATAGGCCAGGTCATGATGTTGAGGAGATAATGTCAATGAGTGACTTTGATGATGATAAAATAGGAGTAGATACATATAGATAAAAAAGAAGGGTGAGGGTGATATGTGCTATGAGAATAATCTCCACCACTTTGGTTGAGACCACTCATGATGAAGATAGTTCCCAAAGTAAAGTTGATGAATAAGAGTTTTCATTTGAATTCAAATTTGAATAGATTGGGGTTGACCACATGCAACAATGCATGAGCATGTCAAGGTAGATAGGATGGTGATGGTGGGTTAGTCAATGATAGAGCAAGGTTAAGAGAGATGGTGAGAGAAGTAACCATATACCCACAATGATGAATATGATGACATAAATCATCAATTCATGAGTTCAATGTGATAATGGAAAAGAATAGAGGATCGAGATGGGTATGATGAAATATAAGTTGCTCTTCAACTAAGAGGTCAATTGGGAGTGATTTGGAAGCATCAAATGATCATCCATTTGATCAAGAATTGGAGGATGGGGAAAATACAATATGATAGATCAGAGGTGTGCATAAGATGTGCAAGTGTTGCCATTTGAAAAAGAACTTATTTGAAAAGTATTTGAAACACCTCAATTGTCAAGGGACAATTGAGAATGAACTCAAGTGGAATGGAATTTGAAAATGTTGAGAGATCTCGTTGGAACATAGGAGTTCAAAATATTCTACTTACTTTCTCAAGTAAAGTAGAGTTTTCTCAAATGTAAAATAATCAAGAGGAACACAAGAAATGGTATAGGTACCATAAACAAGATTTTTGTTAAAACAAAGCAAAATAGAAATAATGTTTTAGAAATCAGTACTTGGTAGAAATGGGATGAGAAACAAAACCCATTTCAGTTCTTTGTTTTCTTTGAAGATGTATCTTGAAAAGATTTAGTAAAACTAGAAGTAGTTTTGTGATCCAAAACTAGAGAAGAAAAACAAAGGGGTTTTGAGAAAGGAAACACATTTAGAGAGGAGTGTTCTCAAGGGTAGGTGGTGGCTACATAATGTACCCATCAGTCCCACTCTTGGTTTTGTAAAGATTAAATTTGAATGAAAACAAAAACAAGAGGTAAAAGAGGAAGAAGTGATCCGGTGCTTTGGAACATGGGATAGGATACCGGATCAAGTTGAATATATGAGTTGCAAGGATTGACTGAGACATGCAGGACGTGGAGGTTGAAGAGGATGTTGCATAGATGAGATCCATGCATTGAAGTCAACAATAACAGTTGTGGGTGCTTAGAGATCAATTGCCAAAGTCTGGACATTTTAAGCCTGTCAACACAGATGGTCGTCATGGCCTCAAAACCAACAAGGATGAGTGGGTATAAGGGAGGGATGTAGCTGGGGGTAGACGATCCCAAGTTTTGAATTAAGGATGATTGAGCTATCTTGTACTATAAAGAGAAAATTAAGATGGCACACTCAGGTTGTCATCACGAGAGAGGTTTGATGTAGTAAGAAGGAAAACAATTTTTCCTAAGCCACACATGTGTTTTATTTGGTGAGTTGCTTGTTCAACCACTAGGGGTGTTGTTCTATGAGGTAGCTCAAGACAAAACTCAACAAGCAAATCAAGACAATTCATCTACCAACAGATCAAGGCAATTCATCATAACCAACAGATCAAGGAAATTCATCTATCTATAGTCTTAAGAAAAAGTTTTTGTTCCCCCTAATTTTTGCATTATGGACAAATAAACAAGGTTGCAAAAAGTTGGGTGTTACAGCGATGTAGCTTCCAATTTCTCTCTTCATTCCATGCCACCATAATTGTTCCTTCAAGTCTTGATACATCTTGGTTCCTCCGGGATGAATTGAGTGAAGGGTGTCATGGGCTTCTTTCAGGATGACTTGCTTCAACTCAGAATCTGCTGGCACACATAGGCGTCCTTTGTACCAAAGAACTCCTCCTTCATCTTCGGTGAATCCCGGTGCTTTCCCTGCAGCTATTTGGCTCTTGATTCCGTCGATGCTAGCATTTCCCTTCTGGGCTTCTTTGATCTGGCTAATCAAGGTGGGCTGAAGCTCTATGCTGGCTAGGAATCCTTCACTAACTAATTCAAGTCTAAACTGTTCAAATTCATGATATAGGCTGGGTTGCTCTATTGCAATCATGGAGTTCAACTGACACGGCAGTCTACTCAGGGCATCCGCTACCACATTGGCCTTGCCGGGGTGGTAGTGAATTTCCATGTCGTAATCCTTGATCAATTCTATCCATCTGCGCTGCCTCATATTCAGCTCCTTCTGGGTGAAGATATACTTCAGGCTCTTGTGATCCGAATAGATCTCGCATCGATTACCCATGAGGTAATGACGCCAAACTTTCAAGGCTAAGACTACGACTGCAAGCTCTAAGTCATGGGTTTGATAATTCTGCTCATGTTGCTTCAGTTGTCTTGACAGATATGATATCACTTTGCCTTCTTGCATCAGCACACATCCAAGACCCATCTTGGAGGCGTCGCAGTAGACGTCAAAGGGCTTGGTGATGTCCGGCATGATCAAGATTGGGGATGAGGTCAATCTACTCTTGAGTTGCTGGAAACTTTCTTCACATTTGTCAGTCCATTCAAACTCCTTGTCCTTCTTCAACAGTTGGGTCATTGGTCTAGCTATGCTTGAAAAGCCTTCAACAAATCTGCGGTAATATCCGGCTAATCCAAGAAAAGCGCGGACCTCGGTCTGGGTGGTTGGGGCTTGCCATTCTGTAACGGTCTTGATCTTGGCGGGATCTACAGCTATTCCTCCTGCAGACAAGATATGTCCCAGAAATCCTACTTCCTTCAACCAAAACTCACATTTACTGAACTTGGCATACAACTTGTGTTGTCTAAGGGTTTCTAGGACAATCTCCAAATGTTGCTCATGTTCTTCTTCGGATTTGTAGTAGATAAGGATGTCGTCGATGAAGACAACGACAAACTTATCCAAAAAGTTCATGAAGATCTTATTCATGAGGTTCATGAAATAAGTCTGGGGCATTGGTTAATCCAAACGACATGACGTTGTACTCATACAACCCATATCTGGTGGTGAAGGCAGTCTTTGGGATATCCGTCGCACGGATCTTCAGCTGATGATAACCAGTCCTAAGATCAATCTTAGAGAACACTTTGGCACCGGTCAACTGGTCAAACAGGTCTTCTATCTTGGGTAAGGGGTACTTGTTCTTGATGGTGACATCGTTAAGCTTACGATAATCCGTACATAAACGAGTGGCACCATCCTTCTTGTCCACAAACAAAACTGGTGATCTCCAGGGTGAGGCACTTGGTTGGATCAAACCTTTGGCTAACATATCATCCAGTTGCTTCTTCAGCTCCACTAGTTCTGTGGGGTTCATACTATAGGCTCTCTGGGCTATAGGTCCTGTTCCGGGGATTAACTCGATGATAAACTCGATATCCCGATCTGGGGGCATACCGGGTAGATCATCCGGAAACACATCAGGGTATCGACAAACGACCCTGATCTGATCCAGAGTTGGCTTGGCTACACTTTGGTTGCAGGTAAACTTTCTAGGCAGCCTTTCAGATACGTGTTCTACTAACACACTGGTGCTACTAGTCATGGTGATGGATTTCTTGGCACAATCTATCAAACCATGGTGCTTTGACATCCAGTCCATACCCAGGACTACTTCCAAACCTTTTGTTCCCAGAATAATCAAATTGGCATAAAAATCTACTTCATGGATTCTGATAGGCACATCTTTGCAAAATTTTCTAGCTTTGGTGGTTGAACCCGGTATTTGAACAATCATGACATGCTTCAAACTGATGGGTAGAATTTTACTAGTGCATGCAAAGTATTCAGTGACAAACGAATGAGATGCTCCAAAATCAAACAACACTCTTACAGGTACGGAGTTAACAGAAAACATAGCCAGGACAACATCTGGTGCTTCTTGGGCTTCTTCAGCATTCATGTGGAAGAGACGGCCGTTGCGGTTATTGGGGTTGTTGGGGGCGAACTTTCTGCCGGTGGAGACACGGCGTTGCTGCTGAGCAGGTGCAGCGGTGTTGGTGGCAGTCTTGGCTAACCTTTTGGGGCACTCATTGGAGTAGTGTCCCACCACTCCACACTCATAATAAGTGATGGTGGACTTGTCCTTGGGGGCGACGGGGACAGCGTTGCTCCCAGTCCTCGGAGCAGTGTTGGTGTTGTTGTTGTTGGGGGCTCTTGCCGGGGCGCGGTTGAAGTTGTTGTTGTGGTTGTTGTTGTAGTAGTTGTTGTGGCCTCCTGGCCTGGGGTTTCCTCCACTCCGGTTCTGAAAACCCGGGCGTGAAGTCTGCATCTGGGGCTTGTTGTTTCTTGGGGCAAAACCTCCGCTTGAGCTGGGGCGATACTTCGGAGTATTGCTGGGCCCACTCTGGTGCATCATGCGGTGTTTGCGGTTCTCGTTTGCTTGGTTGAGCTTCCCTTCCATCTGAATGGCGTAGTCCACCAAGGCTTCAAGGTCGGCAAAGGGGATGTTGACTAGCACAGTCTGCATCTCATCGTGCAGTCCGTTCAGGAATCTCTCCTTCCTCTTCTCTGTGGTATCGGTCTCATCGGGGGCGTACCTTGACAGTGTGAGAAACCTGTCGCGGTATTCGACCACCGACATCCTACCCTGTTTGAGTTCTCGGAAATCATCCCTCATCTTCTTGATTAAACCCGGGGGTACGTGGTACTTGCTGAACTTGAGCTTGAAATCTGCCCAAGTCATGATCTGTCCCGCATTCAGAGCGCGGGTGCTGGTCCACCAAGCTCTGGCTGGTCCTGCAAGGTAGTGAGTGGCAAACAGGACCTTCTCTGTGGCTTCTACTCCCGCTACTTCTCAGTTGTTTTCCATGGTCTGGAGCCAATAATCGGCATCGAGTGGCTCTTCGGTCTTGCTAAACACCGGAGGGTTGGTGTTCTGAAAGTTCTTGAGTTTGGATCCCGGGTGATCATGGTTTCCATGGCCGTGGTTGTTGTTAGCGATCTGTTGTAGTGCTGCTATGTTGACTTGTCTTTCAGCTCTTTCATTCTCTCGATCTTCCATCAAGGTCTGCAGTAGTTTCATCATGGCTTCGTGGCTTGTGTTGCGAGTGGGAGGGGCCATCTGAACATTGAGATAGATCATGAGATAAGAGGGAATTTTCTATGGCTCATTTTGGGTAAGTTCGAAAATTTAAAACTTGAATTCTTTTGATGTTTACAAACACACATTCATTCATTCAAACATCACATAGTACAAGCTAACACCTCCATGGTTTTAAGAACCATTTTTCTCGCGCTACGATACAAGGGAAGGGATACAACTCACACCTACATAAGTGATCTAGTGCAGCTACTCCTCATCATCCACATCGATCGGGACGAAGTCATCGGCTTCGGCCTCCAGGAACTCGTAATCCTCAATATCAGTGTACTCGTCTTCCTCGAAGTCATCGTCATCACTCAGGAAGGCTCCTCCTCCCTGAATGTCTTCACCTTCATCTTCTATCTCTCTCAGCTGGTCCTCTTGGGCTTTGATAGTGGCCTCCAAGGATGCTATCTTGGCGCGAAGGCGCGCAATGGTAGCGTCCTTCTTGGCATGCTGCTGGCGGAGTGACTTGCGGTCCTTGGCAAGCATCTTGATTGCATCGGCATGCTGAGCCAGTGCAAGGTGAGTCTGGTTGGCGTAGGCGCGGGAGTTGTCCAGCTCCTGCTGAGTCTGGTACAGCATGAAGTCCAGATGCTCAGCGTGGTGCCTCAGCTCGGGGTGGGGCTGCAGTTCCATGGGTACTCCTGCGGAGTCACGCCTGACGAGGTGAGCATAGCGAGATGCTAAGATTGCCACCATGTTCTGCCCGCACAGACGGACAAGTGCTTCCTGAAGAGCACGAGCGAGTCCGTCCAGCCAGTTGCTTTCCCTGAAGGAGAAGAGGATCCTCTCAGAAGTAGGAGGCTCCATCTTGCCCCTCAAGTCAGCGGTGATGATCCACTGAAGTTCCCCTCCGGGCTGGTCGTTGACCTCGACTCCGTGAAACTCCGGGTGCGGGCGTCCAAGAAATTCCGACAGGGCAGCCAGGTCCCTCTCGAAAATCAGGCTCCCGCCATTCCCCAGCTGGTAAAACTTGGTGTGGGCTGGCTCCATCTGAAAGTGAATTGGATGAGTAAGTTAGAGAGTGAACAAGTGTTTCAAAATTTTATGTAGATTCATAAGGAAGAGCATGACTTATCAATTTGAAAAGATCTCAAGGAAAAGAGTGTGAATAATTTTTCATAAATATTCACTTCATTTGATTTTTGAAACTAAGTTTTTCAGACGTCCATTCTAACTAGGGTCTCCTAAGGTCAAACAATGGCTCTGATACCAACTTGTCAACACCCGGATTTTTAAGTCCAGATGCCTATTATGCCATACATCGCAATCCCAGGAAGATTGTTGTTGCGAGACATAACAGTCGATATCATAAGTCATCATTCATTACAAACCAGAGTCGTCTTACAAATTCAGATCACATGATCCAATATTACACAAATAATTGATCTAATGATCAGCGAACACATTACATAGCGGAAGTGTAATAAAAGGGGACTATCTAGTCCACAGGCCAACGCTTGACGTGAAGAACTCCTAGTTGGTGTAGACGTCCTGCTGGCCGTCATCTTCGTACTGCTGCTCCTCTTCATAGTCTGGCCATTGGAATAGCCAGGGACACAGCCGTGAGTACTTTAAAGTACCCGCAAACTAATACTAGTGTAAGTACTATCAATTCTAGTAATGGGATGCTAAGCTCTAGTTTATTTGCATAAAGCAAATTTTAGTTCACAAGCATTTGATAAAAGACTCTTCATCTGCTAACTAACTCAAGTGGGAATATTAGTGTCATTCCCACAACTCAGTTGTGATTCAAGTCAAGTCACCATCAACTTATCAACCCTTTTCAAAGAAATATCTGACAACGGTAACAGTATGGCCTTTCCAACTGTCCGTAACTGTGGACACGGCTATTCGAATAGATTTACACTCTGCAGAGGTTGCACACTTGTGCCACAACATTTGATTACATCCGTCAGGGATAACCCCAAATCATCGTAACTCAGTACGCGGATCATCAACCATAACCTTTCACTTACATACCCTAGTATAGGTACCTCTCCCCATGAGCTTGGCCTCCCGAGTGAAGACAAACCGTCGGCACGGGAACTGCACAGGGCTTGGGCCGGACAATTCACCTCATTTCACATCATATCACTTTTAACGGAGGCAGCCTCAGCATAACCCCTATGATGCTTGTTCAGAGGGAACCCATACTAAGATGCATAAACTTCTAGTTAAGCCCTACCCATAATCAGGTATTGTGGGGGTACTCAAATATTGGAAAGGTATCGCATTCAAACCAACCATCAGTTTTATCAAATTCACCATATCATTCACAAGTCATATTCACCTTCAAAAATCTTTCAATAGAATGACTCATCATTCCAAGGTTTTCAAATTCACAAGTTCCCATCTAGAGTAGTCAATTTTATTTGTTAGCACTAGCAGGTCATGAGGGGTGCTACTTAACTCATAAGCTCCTTAGGCTAAGTTTGATACTCTTGCTCTACTCTATACTTAGACCAAAGTTAACTATAAAAGTAAGCTTTAAATAAACAAAGTAAAAGCTTGCAATGTAAAACTTGGGATGGGATCATTAGACATAAGGTAAAGTGGAGTGGTGCCTTGCTCAAGAGAGCTTTGCACTTGCAAGAATATTAGCTTGCCTTGGTTGGTGTACTGATCAAAGTGGTCTTCCTCTTCCTGGAAGTAGACCTCCTCCTCCTCCTGGTACTCCTCGGTACTAGCGTCTAAAAACGGATACGAGGTAACAATCACCAAACAAGGTTCAAGAGCTAGACTAAGCACACAGTGGATCCACACAAACCATTCTAGCATCATTACACACCTAACGTATTAGTTGAATTGGTTTTCCTTCTTTAAGAAAAATAATTTCCTCTCATTACTAATATAGATTAAAGTTTCTATTTAGTCCTTGGAGGAATTAATTTCCTCTCATTGAATCTTGTTAAGATTTAATCTCCTCAAATGAGTAATGTATGACCCCATGTTGACTAAGGTCAACCATTCATAATCCTCATTTGGGAAATGATTTAAATAAGGTAGAAGACCTCATACCATTTAACCATACCACTTAAGATTTAACATCACCAAGTAATTCAGTGTGAGAGTAAGTAGGCCAAGGTCCTAACCTCATATGAAGTTACTTGGGACAAGATTTAAATGAGGGCAAACACCTCATATGATTTATTATATAGTTTTGGACGATATCATTTGACTAGAATAGCCATATAGTCCTTTATTTCAACTAGGCCATGATCACACAAAGTAACCATGCCATATTTTTACATAATCAATTAGAGTATGTGAAAAGTGATCTATGAGAGTTGAAATCAACTCAATAGCATATTTGGTTGATTTTTAATAATTGTTTGAAGCTGCAAAAGTCCCTGCCCTGTTATTTTTGTCACATTATTTCTACAGAGAATCTCATGTTGAGACCAGTCTAGTTGTGTAGATCTTTTCTCTAGCTTTCTAACCATATGCATTTCATCAAATTTGGTCGAGCTAAACTAATTTTATTTAAATTTGAAAAAGCATCTGCAAGCATTTTGGAAGAAATAACTGAAATTCGAATTTGAATTAAAAGGACCGCGCGGGAAAAATAAACGGGCCGGCCCAGCTATGCCCAAATGCACGCGGGCCAACTGACAGCGGGGGACCCACGCATCAGTGACTTAACTAACCCGAATCGGTACGTTTTAAACACAGCCGCACGATTAGACGTGGATCCAACGGATCACAATCGTCGTCCTCGCCGGCGAGAGAGGGTCACTGGCGCGGCGCAGGTGGGGGTCCGGCGAGCTCTCCGTGGCTCCAGCGAGGGTGGGCAGTGTGCGCGGTGAAGTGGTCGTCGACGGCGAAGCTCCAGGTACTGGCGGCAGCTCCGGGGATGGCTCCAATCGATGGCGGCGAGCTGCGGTACTGGCGGCCTCCGGTGGTGAAATTGGCGAGCTCTGGTGGCTAATCGAGGCGAGGAGGTAGTCGACGAGGTCGAGGGAGGAGAGGTGAGTGCGGTGGTGTGAAGAAATCGACGAGGGGAAGCCTCTGTTTATAATGGCGGAGGGGTGCCGTGGGTGCTGTGGCAAGTCGACCATGGCGCGGGCTCTCCGGCGGCGTAGGGAGGTAGGCGATGGCGCGGCACTGTGCTGAGGTTCCTGGCGATCCTCTGGGCAGCGTCGGCTAGGCTAGGCGGTGCCCAACGCTGTCGGGTGGTCGCGGAGTACTGCGCGGCAGTGGCGGGATGCGGTCGTCGTCTCCGGCAGCGGCGGGCGCGGGTCGGCGACGCGAGCATGTCTGTGGGGTTCCTGGTGCGGTGGGGATGCTCGAGGTGAAGAGAAGGGGGCCAGGGGTGCTGCGCATCGTCAGGACGACGTGTGCCCGTGGCGCGCTTCGGCAGACACGCGATGTCGTGGCCATGTCGTTCCTGTCGCGCCAGAGCGTCGCGGGCGCGCGTTGGTCTGGGCGTTGTCGTCCACCTTTCGACCAATGGAGGACACATGCATGCTCAGGAGGTCAAGTGGAGGCAGTAGGGCAGGGTTGGCCAGTGTAGAGAGGAGGGATGCTAGGGTTAGCATGGGGCATGGTGAGCATGGCCGGCACGCCATTGGCATGGTCATGCTTGTCCTTCCCCTAGGGTTTCTATGCAGGGGTTAGGGCTAGAGGGGACCAGGGAACAAGGTGAGATCAAGTGGTGGTCAGAATTGGGCTAGGCACTATTTGGAAATAGTAAGAATTGCTTTGGGTTAGATTTGATCACAAGGTATTTGTCAAAATGGCCGCATGAAACAAATTTTGAAAATTTGAAATGAAACTTGGTGGACTTGTTTCAGAAGATCAACAACACACATTGGTGGTGGTGGCATTCAAAAATAAAAAGAATTTCAAAATCTCAATTTGAGTATGAACTAGAATCTGTTAAGAAGTCCCCACTTTGCTTGAGCATAACTTTTGATCTAGGATGAATTTGTACTGGTGGTCTTTACCAAAGTTATTCACCTTGATGTGTACTTGGATGAGGTGCAAAGAGTTGGAATTGTTTGGTTTGAAAATCTCTAAATACAGAGGCTCAAAGTAGGCATCAGGCTGAAATTGGCAGATTTGACCATTAGTGCATGTGAGCACAATTTGATTTCAAAATTGATTTGATTTGAGTTTCTTTGATTCCAAAAGTGTTAATAAGTGTTTAGTAACATAATACAACTAATGGTGCAAGACAAAATGGTCTAGGTTAAAGATTTGCAAAAATGGCCTAAACCATATGTGAGGGTTTTGTGAACTTTCCATTTTATTTCTTTTCTTTTTATTTGATTTGCTTGATGATCTTCTCATGATCAAGTTAGGGTTTTGAGTTGTAACACATAAGCACACAAGCAATCATCATGGCAATTTCACACCATAATGCACAATTCCTATGCATGGCACTATATGCAAATAAAAGTTTTTGTTGGTTCTAAATTTTGAGTATTTGGAATTCTTCTTCTTCATTGATTTGGGATGTTACAGCCGCGCCTTCATCATGGCCGACTGCAGGAGGCGTCGCATCGCCGCCCTCGACGCAGCGAATGTGGTGGCCTCTGCGGAAGCATGCTTGAGCTTGGGCGGCGGCCTGAACATCATCTCGATCTCCCCGTTGTCGCCGGGTTA
Organism: Lolium rigidum; assembly: GCF_022539505.1. Lineage (NCBI taxonomy): Eukaryota > Viridiplantae > Streptophyta > Magnoliopsida > Poales > Poaceae > Lolium > Lolium rigidum. Next base: position 221,160,589 of record NC_061510.1, read on the forward strand.
CTACGGAGGGTACACCGCGGACGCTCCGTCGATCTCGCAGATGCGGCTGTCGCAGATGGACGGCCGCGCCCGCTACTTCCCCGAGTTCGGCGACATCGACATGACCGTCGACAACAACGCCCCGTTCTCGCCGGATTCAATGGCTCGGGGCAGCGGCGCCTTCCACTTCCCCGACCTGAACGATTCGCCTGACCTGCGTCGCACCCAGGGCCATGTGACCGACGGCACCGGCCTTCCCCGCGACCTCTTCCCCGGCGATAGCAGGCGCACGCAGCAGGTGTTCGGCAGCGGGTCCGGCGTGTCCATGGGCCAGGACGAGGTGCATTTCCTTTCTTTCTATGTGTTGTGTGCATCGTAGACACTGGCGGCGACTCAAAGATTGTAAATTTATGCGTAGATTGCCGGCGAGGAGGACATCCTGAACGGCATCATGCGCGGCCATGCCTACGAACCCCCGGTCGATGACTACGAAGAAGAGGCCGACAAGGACGGAGGTGAGGAGGAAGTCCAGGAGGAGCTGATCGACGCCGAGACCGGCGCGAGCGTGAGGAGGACGCGCAGGCGTTCCGCTGGCACTCGTGGTCCGAGGTGGAGGTCCTTGGAGGATGAATGCCTCATCGAGGCGTGGAAGCAAGTGAGATTTTGCCCCATCATAGGCACAAACCAAACCGGTTCAAGTATTACAAGCGCATCCTTGATTGTTTCAACGAGAAGAAGAACTATGGTGATTACGCCACCATAGAGATGAACCGGAACGAGGGCGCCCTCTCTCACCGTTGGAACTTGATCAAGGGGTCGTGTAGCAAGTTCCACGGCTACTATGAGAAGATCAAGGCACGGAAGGAGAGCGGCACGACGATGGTGGATTGGGTATGATCTACGCCTATCTTATTTGCATATGAATTGGTGATCAATGTTGTTGCATATGATTTGATGATCCAACTTGTTGCATATGAACTGGTGATCAATATTGTTGCATATAAGTTGATGATCCAACTTGTTGCATATGAATTGGTGATCAATGTTGTTGCGTATGAATAGATTCTCAAAGCCCTCGAAATGTAAAAGCACCAACACGAGGACAAAGACTTTCTGTTTATGCATTGCTTCAACAAGCTCCAAGGTTGCAAGAAATGGGACGACCTCCTCCACACTCTCTTGAAGGACGGGGAAGATGGGCCGGTCGATCCAGCCGGTGCCTCCACCGGGCGCCCCATTGGCAACAAGAAGGCCAAGGCCGACAGGAATGCGGCGCCGGTATTGGCAGCCATGGACGCCTCCATCGAGAAGATGATCACCTCGTTCTCGGTGGAGAACAAGGAAGCTGCCGATAGAGCCGCCGTCGTGTGGAAGGCCATCCTCGACAAGCTTGACGCCAAGATCGAGTTGGAGAGGGAGAGGGTGGATGTGGCGAAGATGGAAGCTCACGCCGCTGCCATGAAGGCCAACAACGAAGCGACGCAGCTATCGTTGGCCAAGATGTCTCAAGAATCGAAAATATTGATGGCCGACATGGAGAAGATCGAACCCTTGGCACGGGCGTGGCACGAGATGTACCGCGACCGCATTGGCCAAGATGTGATGGCGGCGCGAGCTGCGTCGGTGTCTCCCCCGGCACCATCCATGTCTACCCTGGCACCGTCCGCATTCATGTCTCCACCGCCACCGTCCGCATTCATGTCTACCCCGGCACCGTCCGCGTTCATGTCTACCCTGGCACCGTCCGCGTTCATGCCTCCCTCGACGACTGTGGATCCTGTTGCAGCGACGGAGCTGCCGCTGGCCGCCGATGAGGAAGCCGTCGAGGTTGCGCCGCCCGTGACTTCCTTCGTGTGATCATGCGATCATCTGGCTTCAAAGCCCTTTTTTTGCGCCGGAAACAGCGATCTGGTGGCCTGATACGTCCCAAACGTATCTATGATTTTTTATGCTCCATGCTTGTTTTGTTACAATTCTTATATGTTTTATGTGCCCTTTTCCACACTTTTTAGCATTTTCTGGGACTAACCTATTAACGTATGGCCGCAGTGTCAGTTCCTGTTTTCTGCTGTTTTTGTGTTTCAAACAAATTGTACATGAAAGTTTCTCGGAATTGGACGAAACAAAAGCCCAGAGTCTTATTTTTCCGGGACGAAGACGGAGCCAGAAGGACACGCGCAGGAGAGCTGCCACATGGCAGTACATAGGGCAGGCACGGCCCCACCCTTGGTCGCGCCTGGCCCATGTACTGGCGCCTCGTCGCCTCGTTTGCTCCGCCCTTCCGCCTATTTATTCCTCGTATCGGGAAAACACCAGGGACCTGAGCCTCCATCCACGAAAAGTTCTGACGCCGCCGTCAACCGAAACCCCAGTTCGGGAGGGTTTTGCAGTCCATCCTGGCACCCTGTCGGAGAGGGAAATCACCACCGAAGGCCTCTACATCGCCATGTCTTCATCCGAGGTGATGCGTGAGTAGTCCTCCACGGGACCATGTGTCCATAGCAGTAGCTAGATGGCTGTCCTCTCCTTGTTGTGCTTCATGTATAGATCTTGTGAGCTGACTAACATGATCAAGATCATCTATTTGTAATTGCTACATGTTGGTTTGATGTGGATCCGATTTATAGAGAGATTGCTTTGGTTGAGATTATGTATTATGTTATTATGATCTTGCATGCTCTCCGTTTCTAGTAGATGCTCTGGCCAAGTAGATGCTAGCGACTCCAAGAGGGAGTATTTATGCTCGATAGTGGGTTCATGCCTCTATTTGACCATGGAAAGTGACCCTGTTCTCTACGGTTGTAGATGTGTTGTTGCTACTAGGGAGAAAACAGCGGTGTTCTATTCAAGGGTAGTTTCATCGTTTACTTTACACACATTGCTTAAAGCGATAGTCCGTTGCTTGCAACTTAATACTGGAGGGTGTCGCGGATGCAATACTGAAGGTGGATTATTAGTCATAGATGTAGTTGGATTATGGTCTATGTATATTGTTGTAATGCCCGCATACTTTCATAGCATGTACTCTGCACCAACCATTAACGTAGTATCTTTGTTTGTCAATTGCCCATCTGTAATTTGTTTACCCAGCATATTTATTTATTGGGGAGGCGCCTGTAGTGATCTGTGGACCCCGGTCCTTCTTCTTTTAATTGCAATCTTCTACAACATTTTCCTGTTCTGTTCTCTGCAAACAATTCTTCTTCCACATGGTTCCTTTAATCCTTTGTTTTCAGCAAAACCAGTGAGCTTGACAACCTCGCTGAAAGTTGGGGACAAAGTACTTGGTTGTTTGTGTGCAGGTCTCCATGTTGCTTGCTTGACGGCGGCAGTGCGCCCTGCCACGAGTTGGTTCGCAACACCTCGGGAGAGAACGTTTTTCTCCTACTGGTCGATAAACCTTGGTTTCTTACTAAGGGAAAACTTCCTGCTGTTGTCGAGGGTACTCCTCGGCAATGCCCTCCGGTTGGGGCTTAGGGTTGACGGAATCCTGTAAGCTGACACGAGACATCGGTTAACAGACAAGCGGGGAGAGCAATTTACCCAGGTTCGGGGCCCTCGATGAGGTAAAACCCTTACGTCTTGCCTGTCTGATCTTGATTATGAAAATATCGGGTTACAATGGGGTGCCGAAGGTTTCGGCTGTGGTTTCGTCGAGAGGCTAAGCGCTACATGGACCTAGTTTTGGACTTGTGGTGGCTAAAGTTGCTAAGATTGATTATGTCCCTCGGCAGCCCCTCTCCTGGCCCTTATATAGGGTGCCAGGTCTCAAGAGATCTGTCCGGGTACGACTAGGTTACAAAAGCCCAAGATCTAAACTTTCCTTGTTCGGTTCCTCTTCGTCTTGTCCTTCAAGGAATCTTTTTAGGCACCACCGTAGTGGCCCACCTTGCCTTCGGATGTCTTCATGGGCCTCCAGTCGGGCCGCACAGGATAGGGCAATAACAGTTACTCGAAGGGTAATGCCCACGTCAGTAGCCCCCGAGTGTCTAGCCGAAGATATTTCGGGTAGAGACTAAAGCATGCCTCCATCAAATGTTCTTCTCTCTTGATAGTTCTTGTCCATCTTGTAACAGCATCATATTCTTCTATCGGGTGCGCGTTCAGCGCTCCCGATGGGAGTAGCCCCCGAGTCTAGGTACGGATGCTTGCAATCCGTGCATAGACTCAAGTTGTACCACTCGAACTTTTTTGTCTGCCGAAGCTTTCTGCAACTCTTCATAGGTCATCCGATACATTTACATCAGGTCTTCAAATTCTGGAAGTTTTTAATGCGTAAAGGATATTGAGTAGCATGCCTAGCTTCACTGGTTAACTGCCGAAGGCAAAACAACGCTACCCTACACAGAATCACGTCCCCGGGCATGATCCTGGAGTGCAAGAAAGTTTGTCGGGTGCGCGTCCAGCGCTCCTGATGAGAGTAGCCCCCGAGTCTAGTCATTCCGTCCTTTTCTTCAAATATTTCTTCACGCCCTTCTTTGCAGGAGAATCTTCGAGTTCACGTTTTTCGGGTGTGCGTTCAGCGCTCCCGATGGGAGTAGCCCCCGAGTCTAGGTATGGATGCTTGCAATCCGTGCATAGACTCAAGTTGACCATCGGACGGTTTTGGTTTCTCCTCGGACGCTTCAATCGGAGTTGACGCCTTTCATGACATCAGTAATGACATCACCACTGCTGCGGTTTGACTGAAAGGACGTGACCTGACAGGCCCACCCTACATCTGCGCGGGCAGTTTTAGGAAATGACTAATGCTTGCGTGTTCACCGAGGCGCCTCCTCGATTTCCGCGCATCGTGGGAATAATGGACCGCCGGTTCCGCTTCTTCAGTGTGACACGTGTACGACTGGATCTCTTTCCACCTCCCATGATGGCCTCGGAGTTACGGCCACGATTTTCCATCAGCTCATGCTATAAATAAGGGGTGCTCCCTCGTTTTTTTACTTTTTACACTCCCTCACTGCTCATCTTCTTCCTCAGCCTTTCACCCCTGCTTCTTTTTCCAAAAGCTCCGGTCGCCATGGGCAAGAAGAAGAGCACCAGCACGTCAGACCCGAGCAAAGTCAGCCGCGATTGGAGCGCTTCCACTATTTCAAACCGTGAAGTGAACAGGCTGCGCACTCTCGGCCTCATTTCCTCGTCCGACACCGACATCCGTCTGCCAGGTCCATCTACTCGCCCAAAGCCCCCTAAGGGCTTTACTGTTATGTTTGCCGCCTTTCTGTTTCGCGGGCTTTCTCTTCCTGCCCACGAATTTCTTCGTTCCCTTCTCTTTTTCTATGGGATCCAACTCTGGCAGTTGACCCCAAATTCCATTCTCCATCTTTCTATCATCATTACTGTTTGCGAGGCTTTCCTCGGCATCGACCCCCACTGGGGTCTTTGGAGGAATATCTTTTATGTCAAGCGTCACAATGACAGCAATGGCCCCCCCGTCGTCGGTGGCGTTGGCTTTGTTGTCAGAAAGGAAGTTGATTACTTCAACTACCCGATGAAAGAGTCTGTCCAGGGCTGGCGCAACAAATGGTTCTACCTGCGAGATACTCCGGTGTCCGGGCGACGCTCCAATCTTCCTCCGTTCGAGGACGTCCTGGTGGCTCAGCCGAAGAAGTCCTGGCGAAACGCCCTGTCTCCTGAAGAAAGCACCATAGCCGACAAGCTGTTCGAACAGGTCGTAGATCTGAAGAACACAGGAGGCGTAACGATGCGCGGCACTGAGGTAGTCTCAGTGTTCCTACAACGTCGGGTGCAACCGCTGATGTCTCGGCCCCACCAGTTGTGGTTGTACTTTGGCAAGGATGACAAGTCGAGAGTCAGCTCTGCCGACCTGTCAGATGACGAGCTTCGCGACGAGGTGCGTCATCTGACGTGCCTCATCATGAAGTACAACATTGTTCTGACCTCGGCTCGCTCTCCATACGATCTCAAACACCTTCCGGCTGAGGTAACTCTTACTGTTATTTGCTTCGATTATCATGATTATGCTGTTCTTCAATCTCCCACTAATTTCTCACTTGTTAACAGGCCTCTACTGTAGCTCAATGTTATCCTCCTTCACTCGAAAGTGGTGTAAAACCAGAGGATGCCGACGAGGACTCCGAAGAGACCGAGGATGATCAGCAAGCTCTTGAGGACAGTGACGTCCAAGGGGACGAAGCCCCTGAAGACGATGTTCTCACCAGGGATAAGCGGCGCAAGAGGATAAACGAAGACCTGATCACAACGGCTGAATCAAGTCCTAGCGGACAAGATGATGATGCCGATGAAGCTGCATCGCCTCCCCCTGCCGCAAAAAGTTCGACAAGTTTCTTCACTGCCGAAGATGACTTGGACCTGTGAGTATTTTCTTCTCTTTGCAACTAGCCTTCTTTATTCTTGTATGATGAACATCTTTGCTTTTCAATCAGTTCTGATGACGACGACGAGCTCCCTCTCGCGAAGTGGGCTAAGTTGTTCTCTGGAAGGGCTAAATCAGCCAAGGAGTCAGATCCTTCACCTGCCAAACCGACGCCGCCCTCAAGGACGACCGTGGGAAAGGTTCCAGTGTCGAAGGTTATTTCTCCTTGCAGCGCCCCCGCTCCTTCGACTGCTCGTGATCAAGTAAATAGATCCTCTAACTTAGTTTTCTTCTTTTGTGGTGAATTTTCCTGCCTGGCTAAAGTTCCTTGACCTTTTCCCTTGCAGCCAATCTATGCCAGCAATAATTAACTTCATATTCTACAAGAGATTACAATCATAACCTACGCCAAGTACTACACGATGCACATACTGTCACCATTACACCATGGAGGAGGAATAGACTACTTTAATAACATCACTAGAGTAACACATAGGTGAATAGTGATACAAAACTCATATGAATCTCAATCATGTAAGGCAGCTCATGAGATCATTGTATTGAAGTACATAGGAGAGAGATTAACCACATAGCTACCGGTACAGCCCTTAGCCTCGAGGGAGAACTACTCCCTCCTCATGGGAGACAACGAGCGTTGATGGAGATGGCGGTGGTGTCGATGGAGATGCCTTCCGGGGCACTTCCCCGTCCCGACGGCGTGCCGGAACGGAGACTCGTGTCCCTCGGATCTTGGCTTCGCGATGGCGGCGGCTCTGGAAGGTTTCTCGTACCGTGGCTTTTTCGTATCGAGGTTTTAGGTCGGGGACCTTTAAATAGGCGAAGAGGCGGAGTCGGAAGGCCGACGGGGGCTCCACACGGTAGGGGGCGCCCCCTTGGGCCGCGCCGCCCTGTCATCCGGTGGCCCCGTGGCCCCACTACGGTGGCTCTCGGGTGTTCCGGAAGCTTCGTGGAATTCTAAGATGCTTGGGCGTTGATTTCGTCCAATTCCGAGAATATTTCCTTACTAGGATTTACGAAACCAAAAACAGCAGAAAACGACAGAACTGGCCCTTCGGCATCTCGTCAATAGGTTAGTTCCGGAAAACGCATAATAATGACATATAATGTGTATAAAACATGTGAGTATCATCATAAAAGTAGCATGGAACATAAGAAATTATAGATACGTTTGAGACGTATCAAGCATCCCCAAGCTTAGTTCCTACTCGCCCTCGAGTAGGTAAACGATAACAAGAATAATTTCTGAAGTGACATGCTACTTACATAATCTTGATCATACTATTGTAAAGCATATGAGATGAATGCAGCGATTCAAAGCAATGGTGAAGATAATGAATAAACAATTGAATCATATAACAAAGACTTTTCATGAATAGCACTTTCAAGACAAGCATCAATAAGACTTGCATAAGAGTTAACTCATAAAGCAATAAATTCAAAGTAAAGGCATTGAAGCAACACAAAGGAAGATATAAGTTTCAGCGGTTGCTTTCAACTTCAACATGTATATCTCATGGATATTTGTCAACACAAAGTAATATAACAAGTGCAATAGGTAAACATGTAAGAATCAATGCACACAATTGATACAAGTGTTTGCTTCTAAGATAGAAAGAATAGGCAAACTGACTCAACAATAAAGTAGAAGATAGGCCCTTCGCAGAGGGAAGCATTGATTACTATATTTGTGCTAGAGCTTTTCATTTTGAAAACAAGAAACAATTTTGTCAACGGTAGTAATAAAGCATATGTGTTATGTATAACACATCCTATAAATTGCAAGCCTCATGCATAGTATACCAATAGTGCTCGCACCTTGTCCTAATTAGCTTGGATTAACACGGATTATCATTGCATAGCATATGTTTCAACCAAGTGTCACAAAGGGGTACCTCTATGCCGCATGTACAAAGGTCTAAGGAGAAAGCTCGCATTGGATTTCTCGCTTTGATTATTCTCAACTTAGACATCCATACCGGGACAACATAGACAACAGATAATGGACTCCTCTTTAATGCATAAGCATTCAACAACGATTAAAATTCTCATAAGAGATTGAGGATTAGTTGTCCACACTGAAACTTCCACCATGAATCATGGCTTTAGTTAGCGTCCCAATGTTCTTCTCTAACAGTATGCATACTCAAACCATTTGATCATGAAAATCGCCCTTACTTCAGACAAGACGAACATGCATAGCAACTCACATGATATTCAACAAAGGTAAAAGTTGATGGCGTCCCCAGAAACATGGTTACCGCTCAACAAGCAACTTATTAAGAAATAAGACACATAAGTACATATTCTTCACCACAATAGTTTTTAAGCTATTTTCCCATGAGCTATATATTTCAAAGACAAAGAATAGAATTTAAAAGGTAGCACTCAAGTAATTTACTTTGGAATGGCAGAGAAATACCATGTAGTAGGTAGGTATGGTGGACACAAATGGCATAGTTTTTGGCTCAAGGATTTGGATGCATGAGAAGAATTCCTCTCAATACAAGGCTAGGCTAGCAAGGTTGTTTGAAGCAAACTCAAGTATAAAATGGTGCAGCAAGTCTCACATATGAACATATTGTAAGCATTATAAGACTTTACATCGTCTCCTTGTTGTTCAAACACCTCAACCAGAAAATATCTAGACTCTAGAGATCAATCATGCAAACCAAATTTTAACAAGCTCTATGTAGTTATTCATTAATGGGTACAAGGTACATGATGCAAGAGCTTAAACATGATCTATATGAGCACAACAATTGCCAAGTATCACATTATTCAAGACATTATACCATTTACCACATGCAGCATTTTTTGTTTCCAACCATATAACAATGAACGAAGCAGTTTCAACCTTCGCCATGAACATTAAAAGTAAAGCTAAGAACGCACGTGTTCATATGCAACAGCGGAGCGTGTCTCTCTCCCACACAAGCATGAATTTATTCAGAGAATGAAAATAACAAAACAAAAATAAAAGCACACAGACGCTCCAGGTAAAGCACATAAGATGTGACGGAATAAAAATATAGTTTCACTAGAGGTGACCTGATAAGTTGTCGATGAAGAAGGGGATGCCTTGGGCATCCCCAAGCTTAGATGCTTGAGTCTTCTTGAAATATGCAGGTATGAACCACCGGGGCATCCCCAAACTTAGACTTTTCACTCTTCTTGATCATATTGTATCATCCTCCTCTCTTGACCCTTGAAAACTTCCTCCACACCAAACTCGAAACAGACTCATTAGAGGGTTAGTGCATAATCAAAAATTCACATGTTCAGAGGTGACACAATCATTCTTAACACTTCTGGACATTGCTCAAAGCTACTGGAAGTTAATGGAACAAAGAAATCCATCCAACACAGCAAAAGAGGCAATGCGAAATAAAAGGAAGAATCTGTCAAAACAGAACAGTCCGTAAAGACGAATTTTATTGAGGCACCAGACTTGCTCAGATGAAAATGCCCAAATTGAATGAAAGTTGCGTACATATCTGTGGATCACTCCCGTAAATTGGCAGATTTTTCTGAGTTACCTACAGAGAATCATACCCAAATTCGTGACAGCAAGAAATCTGTTTCTGCGCAGCAATCCAAATCTAGTATCAACCTTACTATCAAAGACTTTACTTGGAACAACAATGCAATAAAATAAATATAAGGAGAGGTTGCTACAGTAGTAACAACTTCCAAGACTCAAATATAAAACAAAATTGCTGTAGTAAAATAAAACATGGGTTATCTCCCAAGAAGTGCTTTCTTTATAGCCATTAAGATGGGCTCAGCAGTTTTAATGATGCACTCGCATAAGGATGAAAGTTGAAGCAAAGGGAGCATCAAAAAACAAGTATGAAACAAATTTAAGCCTAACCCACTTCCTATGAAAAGGAATCTTGTAAATAAACAAGTCATGTAGGCATAATGCAACAAGCATAGGAAAATTAGACAAGCGCAACTTCAAGATTTTTAGCATATAGAGAGGTGTTTTAGTAACATGAAAATTTCTACAACCATATTTTCCTCTCTCATAATAATATCCAGTAGCATCATGAGCAAACCCAACAATATAACTATCAAATGAAACATTCTTATCATGAGTCTCATGCATAAAATCATTTCTCTCCACATAAGCATAATCAATTTTATTAGTTGTAGTGGGAGCAAATTCAACAAAGTAGCTATCATTATTATTCTCATCAAGTGTAGGAGGAATAGTATAATCATAATAAAATTTACTCTCCAAAGTAGGTGGCACCAAAAGACCACTATCATTATAATCATCATAAATAGGAGGCAAAGTATCATCAAAGAAAAAAATTCCTCAATGCTTGGGGGACTAAAAAGATCATGAAAACCAGCTTCCCCAAGCTTAGAACTTTCTATATTATTATCAACAATGGTGTTCAAAGCGTTCATACTAATATTACTACCAGCATGCAAATAAGGTTCCATAGGTTTTTTAATTTTCGCATTAAACCATTCATGTCTTGACTCAGGAAATAGTACAAAAAGCTCACAGATGTTTTCCATTATGCCTTACTAGTGTTTAACAAGAAACAAAAAGATGCAATTGCAGGATCTAAAGGAAATAGCTTCGAACACTCACACAATGGCGCCAGAAAAGTACTTTTACTCGGGACCGGAGTATGAGTGTCTTTTACCTTTCCTCCCCGAGCAACGGCGCCGGAAAAGTGCTTGATGTCTACGGGTGCTTCTATTCTTGTAGACAGGTGTTGGGCCTCCAAGAGCGAGAGGTTTGTAGAACAGCGAGCAAGTTTCCCTTAAGTGGATCACCCAAGGTTTATCGAACTCGGGGAGGAAGAGGTCAAAGATATCCCTCTCAAGCAACCCCGCAATCACGATACAAGAAGTCTCTTGTGTCCCCAACACACCTAATACACTTGTCGGATGTATAGGTGCACTAGTTCGGCGAAGAGATAGTGAAATACAAGTAGTATGGATGTATATGAGTGGTAATAGCAATCTGAATAAAATATGGCAGCGAGTAAACATGCAACAGAACAGTAAATAAACGGAGATTCGATGTTTGGAAACAAGGCCTAGGGATCCTACTTTCACTAGTGGACACTCTCAACATTGATCACATAATAAAACCACTCTACACTCTCTTGTTGGATGATGAATGATGTCTACGTTCCCCCTCCTTTCCTGTAGACAGTGTTGGGCCTCCAAGAGCAGAGGTTTGTAGAACAGCAGCAAGTTTTCCCTTAAGTGGATCACCCAAGGTTTATCGAACTCAGGGAGGAAGAGGTCAAAGATATCCCTCTCATGCAACCCCGCAACCACAAAGCAAGAAGTCTCTTGTGTCCCCAACACACCTAATAGGTGCACTAGTTCGGCGAAGAGATAGTGAAATACGGGTGGTATGAATAAGTAGTAGCAACGGCACCGAGAAAAGTGCTTTGCCCGGGACGAGTAAACAAGCGGTAGTAATGCAGCAGTAGTAACGCGAGTAAAACAAGTAAACAAGCAGCGATAGCAAGTATCTAGGAACAAGGCCTAGGGATTAGACTTTCACTAGTGGACACTCTCAACATTGATCACATAACAGAACAGTATAAATGCATACTCTACACTCTTGTTGGATGATGAACACATTGCGTAGGATTACACGAACCCTCAATGCCGGAGTTAACAAGCTCCACAATAATGCTCATATTTTAGTAACCTTTAGTGTAAGATAGATCAAAAGACTAAACCAAGTACTAACATAGCATGCACACTCGTCACCTTCATGCATATGTAGGAGGAATAGATCACATCAATATTATCATAGCAATAGTTAACTTCGCAATCTACAAGAGATCATGATCATAGCATAAACCAAGTACTAACACGGTGCACACACTGTCACCTTTGCACACGTGCAGGAGGAATAAAACTACTTTAATAACACATCACTAGAGTAGCACATAGATAAATTGTGATACAAAATATATTGCAATCATAAAGAGATATAAATAAGCACCTCACTATGCCATTCAATAGTGAATAAGTATTCTGTGAAATATGGCCTAAGAGACCCACACGGTGCACACACTGTCACCTTTACACACGTGGGACAAGGAGTCTCCTGGAGATCACATAGGTAAAACTCACTTGACTAGCATAATGACATCTAGATTACAAGCATCATCATATGAATCTCAATCATGTAAGGCAGCTCATGAGATTATTGTATTGAAGTACATAGGAGAGAGATGAACCACATAGCTACCGGTACAGCCCCGAGCCTCGATGGAGAACTACTCCCTCCTCATGGGAGCAGCAGCGGTGATGAAGATGGCGGTGGAGATGGCAGCGGTGTCGATGGAGAAGCCTTCCGGGGCACTTCCCCGCTCCGGCGGGTGCCGGAACGGAGACTCCTGTCCCCCGGATCTTGGCTTCGCGATGGCGGCGGCTGCGGAAGGTTTTCCGTATCGTGGTTTTTCGCATCGGGGGTTTCGCGACGGAGGCTTTAAGTAGGCGGAAGGGCGAGAGTCGGGGGCCGGACGAGGGGCCCACACCATAGGTCGGCGCGGCCAAGACCTGGGCCGCGCCGCCCTATGGTTTGGCCACCTCGTGGCCCCACTTCGTGTGTTCTTCGGTCTTCTGGAAGCTCCGTGGAAAAATAGGACCCTGGGTCTTCGTTTCGTCCAATTCCGAGAATATTTCGTTACTAGGATTTCGAAACCAAAAACAGCGAGAAAACGAGGAACTGGCACTTCGGCATCTTGTTAATAGGTTAGTTCCAGAAAATGCACGAATATGACATAAAGTGTGCATAAAACATGTAGGTATCATCAATAATATGGCATAGAACATAAGAAATTATCGATACGTCGGAGACGTATCAAGCATCCCCAAGCTTAGTTATGCTCGTCCCGAGCGGGTAAAACGATAACAAAGATAATTTCGAAGTGATATGCCATCATAACCTTGATCATACTATTTGTAAACATATGTAGTGGATGCAGCGATCAAAACAATGGTAATGACATGAGAAAACAAGTGAATCATAAAGCAAAGACTTTTCATGAATAGTACTTCAAGACAAGTATTAATAAGTCTTGCATAAGAGTTAACTCATAAAGCAATAAATCAAAGTAAAGGCATTGAAGCAACACAAAGGAAGATTAAGTTTCAGCGGTTGCTTTCAACTTGTAACATGTATATCTCATGGATAATTGTCAACATAGAGTAATATAACAAGTGCAATATGCAAGTATGTAAGAATCAATGCACAAGTTCACACAAGTGTTTGCTTCTTGAGGTGGAGAGAGATAGGTGAACTGACTCAACATAAAAGTAAAGAGAATGGTCCTTCAAAGAGGAAAGCATCGATTGCTATATTTGTGCTAGAGCTTTTATTTTGAAAACATGAAACAATTTTGTCAACGGTAGTAATAAAGCATATGAGTTATGTACATTATATCTTACAAGTTGCAAGCCTCATGCATAGTATACTAATAGTGCCCGCACCTTGTCCTAATTAACTTGGACTACCGGATCTTTGCAATGCATATGTTTTGACCAAGTGTCACAATGGGGTACCTCCATGCCGCCTGTACAAAGGTCTAAGGAGAAAGCTCGCATTTTGGATTTCTCGCTTTTGATTATTCTCAACTTAGACATCCATACCGGGACAACATGGACAACGAGATAATGGACTCCTCTTTAATGCATAAGCATGTGGCAACAATTATTATTCTCATATGAGATTGAGGATATATGTCCAAACTGAAACTTCCACCATGAATCATGGCTTTAGTTAGCGGCCCAAAGTTCTTCTCTAACAATATGCATGCTCCAACCATGAAGGTGGTAGATCTCTCTTGCTTCAGACAAGACGGACATGCATAGCAACTCACATGATATCCAACAAAGATAGTTGATGGCGTCCCCAGAAGCATGGTTATCGCTCAACAAGCAACTTAATAAGAGATAAAGTGCATAAGTACATATTCAATACCACAATAGTTTTTAAGCTATTTGTCCCATGAGCTATATATTGCAAAGGTGAATGATGGAATTTTAAAGGTAGCACTCAAGCAATTTACTTTGGAATGGCGTATAAATACCATGTAGTAGGTAGGTATGGTGGACACAAATGGCATAGTGGTTGGCTTAAGTATTTTGGATGCATGAGAAGTATTCCCTCTCGATACAAGGTTTAGGCTAGCAAGGTTATTTGAAACAAACACAAGGATGAACGGTATAGCAAAACTCACATAAAAGACATATTGTAAACATTATAAGACTCCATACCGTCTTCCTTGTTGTTCAAAACTCAATACTAGATGTTATCTAGACTCTAGAGAAACCAAATATGCAAACCAAATTAGCAAGCTCTAAGTATTTCTTCATTAATGGGTGCAAAGTATATGATGCAAGAGCTTACACATGAGCACAACAATTGCCAAGTATCAAATTATCCAAGACATTATAGCAATTTACTACATGTATCATTTTCCAATTCCAACCATATAACAATTTAACGAAGAAGAAACTTCGCCATGAATACTATGAGTAGAGCCTAAGGACATATTTGTCCATATGCTACAGCGGAGCGTGTCTCTCTCCCATAAAGTGAATGCTAGGATCCATTTTATTCAAACAAAACAAAAACAAAAACAAACCGACGCTCCAAGCAAAGTGCATAAGATGTGACGGAATAAAAATATAGTTTCAGGGGAGGAACCCGATAATGTTGTCGATGAAGAAGGGGATGCCTTGGGCATCCCCAAGCTTAGACGCTTGAGTCTTCTTAGAATATGCAGGGGTGAACCACCGGGGCATCCCCAAGCTTAGAGCTTTCACTCTCCTTGATCCTAGTATATCATCCTCCTCTCTTGACCCTTGAAAACTTCCTCCACACCAAACTCGAAACAAACTCATTAGAGGGTTAGTGCATAATCAAAAACTCACATGTTCAGAGGTGACACAATCATTCTTAACACTTCTGGACATTGCTCAAAGCTACTGGAAGGTAATGGAACAAAGAAATCCACCCAACACAGCGAAAGAAGCAATGCGAAATAAAAGGCAGAATCTGTCAAAACATAACAGTCCGTAAAGACGAATTTTAAAAGGGCACCAGACTTGCTCAAATGAAAATGACCAAATTGAATGAAAGTTGCGTACATATCTGAGGATCACTCACGTAAATTGGCATAATTTTCTGAGTTACCTACAGAGAATTCGACCCAGATTCGTGACAGCAAAGAAATCTGGAACTGCGCAGTAATCCAAATCTAGTATTTACTTTACTATCAAAGACTTTACTTGGCACAACAAAACATAAAACTAAGATAAGGAGAGGTTGCTACAGTAGTAAACAACTTCCAAGACACAAATATAAAACAAAGTACTGTAGCAAAATAACACATGGGTTATCTCCCAAGAAGTTCTTTTCTTTATAGCCATTAAGATGGGCTCAGCAGTTTTAATGATGCACTCGCAAGAAATAGTAGTTGAAGCAAAAGAGAGCATCAAAAGGCAAATTCAAAACACATTTAAGTCTAACATGCTTCCTATGCATGGGAATCTTGTAAATAAACAAGTTCATGAAGAGCAAAGTAACAAGCATAGGAAGATAAAACAAGTGTAGCTTCAAAAATTTCAGCACATAAAGAGGCATTTTAGTAACATGAAAATTTCTACAACCATATTTTCCTCTCTCATAATAACTTTCAGTAGCAACATGAGCAAACTCAACAATATAACTATCACATAAAGCATTCTTATCATGAGTCTCATGCATAAAATTATTACTCTCCACATAGGCATAATCAATTTTATTAGTTGTAGTGGGAGCAAATTCAACAAAGTAGCTATCATTATTATTCTCATCAAGTGTAGGAGGCATAGTATAATCACAACAAAATTTACTCTCCATAGTAGGTTGTACCAAAAGACCACTATTATAATCATCATAAATAGAAGGCAAAGTATCATCAAAGAAAATTTTCTCCTCAATGCTTGGGGGACTAAAAAGATCATGAAAACTAGCTTCCCCAAGCTTAGAACTTTCTATATTATTATCAACAATGGTGTTCAAAGCGTTCATACTAATATTACTACCGAGCATGCAAATAAGATTCCATAGGTTTTTTAATTTTCGCATCAAACAATCCATGTTTTAAATCAGGAAATAGAATAAGAAGCTCATTGTTATCCATTATGCCAAACTAGTGTAAACAAGAAACAAAAAGATGCAATTGCAGGATCTAAAGGAAATAGCTTCGAGCACACACACGACGGCGCCAGAAAAGTACTTTACCTGAGACCGGAGTATGAGTGCCTTTTACCTTTCCTCCCCGGCAACGGCGCCAGAAAAGTGCTTGATGTCTACGTTCCCCCTCCTTTCCTGTAGATAGTGTTGGGCCTCCAAGAGCAGAGGTTTGTAGAACAGCAGCAAGTTTTCCCTTAAGTGGATCACCCAAGGTTTATCGAACTCAGGGAGGAAGAGGTCAAAGATATCCCTCTCATGCAACCCTGCAACCACAAAGCAAGAAGTCTCTTGTGTCCCCAACACACCTAATAGGTGCACTAGTTCGGCGAAGAGATAGTGAAATACGGGTGGTATGAATAAGTAGTAGCAACGGCACCGTAAAAGTGCTTTGCCCAGGACGAGTAAACAAGCAGTAGTAATGCAGCAGTAGTAACGCAAGTAAAACAAGTAAACAAGCAGCGATAGCGATATCTAGGAACAAGGCCTAGGGATTAGACTTTCACTAGTGGACACTCTCAACATCGATCACATAACGAACGAGATAAATGCATACTCTACACTCTTGTTGGATGATGAACACATTGCGTAGGATTACACGAACCCTCAATGCCGGAGTTAACAAGCTCCACAATAATGCTCATATTTTAGTAACCTTTAGTGTAAGATAGATCAAAAGACTAAACCAAGTACTAACATAGCATGCACACTCGTCACCTTCATGCATATGTAGGAGGAATAGATCACATCAATATTATCATAGCAATAGTTAACTTCGCAATCTACAAGAGATCATGATCATAGCATAAACCAAGTACTAACACGGTGCACACATCTGTCACCTTTGCACACGTGCAGGAGGAATAAAACTACTTTAATAACACATCACTAGAGTAGCACATAGATAAATTGTGATACAAAACATATTGCAATCATAAAGAGATATAAATAAGCACCTCACTATGCCATTCAACGAGTGAATAAGTATTCGTGAAATATGGCCTAAGAGACCCACACGGTGCACACACCGTCACCTTTACACACGTGGGACAAGGAGTCTCCGGAGATCACATAGGTAAAACTCACTTGACTAGCATAATGACATCTAGATTACAAGCATCATCATATGAATCTCAATCATGTAAGGCAGCTCATGAGATTATTGTATTGAAGTACATAGGAGAGAGATGAACCACATAGCTACCGGTACAGCCCCGAGCCTCGATGGAGAACTACTCCCTCCTCATGGGAGCAGCAGCGGTGATGAAGATGGCGGTGGAGATGGCAGCGGTGTCGATGGAGAAGCCTTCCGGGGCACTTCCCCGCTCCGGCAGGGTGCCGGAACGGAGACTCCTGTCCCCCGGATCTTGGCTTCGCGATGGCGGCGGCTCCGGAAGGTTTTCCGTATCGTGGTTTTTCGCATCGGGGGTTTCGCGACGGAGGCTTTAAGTAGGCGGAAGGGCAGAGTCGGGGGCCGGACGAGGGGCCCACACCATAGGTCGGCGCGGCCAAGACCCGGGCCGCGCCGCCTATGGTTTGGCCACCTCGTGGCCCCACTTCGTGTGTTCTTCGGTCTTCCGGAAGCTCCGTGGAAAAATAGGACCCCGGGTCTTCGTTTCGTCCAATTCCGAGAATATTTCGTTACTAGGATTTCGAAACCAAAAACAGCAGAAAACGAGAACCGGCACTTCGGCATCTTGTTAATAGGTTAGTTCCAGAAAATGCACGAATATGACATAAAGTGTGCATAAAACATGTAGGTATCATCAATAATATGGCATAGAACATAAGAAATTATCGATACGTCGGAGACGTATCAATGAACACCACTAATTGCGTAGGGCTACAAGAGCACCTCAATGCCGGAGTTAACAAGCTCCACAACATTCGATGTTCATATTTAAATAACCTTAGAGTGCATGATAGATCATTGCAATTACACCAAGTACTAACATAGCATGCACACTGTCACCATCACACTATGAAGGAGGAATAGATCACATCAATACTATCATAGCAATAATTAACTTCATAATCTACAAGAGATTACAATCATAACCTACGCCAAGTACTACATGATGCACATACTCGTCACCATTACACCATGGAGGAGGAATAGACTACTTTAATAACATCACTAGAGTAACACATAGATGAATAGTGATACAAAACTCATATGAATCTCAATCATGTAAGGCAGCTCATGAGATCATTGTATTGAAGTACATAGGAGAGAGATTAACCACATAGCTACCGGTACAGCCCTTAGCCTCGAGGGAGAACTACTCCCTCCTCATGGGAGACAGCAGCGTTGATGGAGATGGCGGTGGTGTCGATGGAGATGCCTTCCGGGGGCACTTCCCCGTCCCGGCGGCGTGCCGGAACAAAGACTCCTGTCCCCCAGATCTTGACTTCGCGATGGCGGCGGCTCTGGAAGGTTTCTCGTACCGTGGCTTTTTCGTATCGAGGTTTTAGGTCAGGGACCTTTAAATAGGCGAAGAGGCGGAGTCGGAAGGCTGGCGGGGGCTCCACACAGTAGGGGGGCGCGCCCCCCCTTGGGCCGCGCCGCCCTGTCATCTGGTGGCCCTGTGGCCCCACTCTGGTGGCTCTCGGGTGTTCTGGAAGCTTCGTGGAATTCTAAGATGCTGGGCGTTGATTTCGTCCAATTCCGAGAATATTTCCTTCCTAGGATTTCTGAAACCAAAAATAGCGTAAAACAAAGAATCGGCCCTTCGGCATCTCGTCAATAGGTTAGTTCCAGAAAACGCATAATAATGACATATAATGTGTATAAAACATGTGAGTATCATTATAAAAGTAGCATGGAACAGAAGAAATTATAGATACGTTTGAGATGTATCAATGACCAATGCTGCTCATCCGAAGCACGAATTATGGTCCCAGCGACCGAAGGTTGTTGTCGTGGCCAAATTTGAGCATCAAGCAGAGAAGGTGCATTACTACTTTGACAAGTACCATGCTCATCTCTCGATGGTGTGGAGGACCTTGTTTCCTCTAGATCAAGCACCCCGAGACTTTATCTGCTCTGTTTACTCGATTCAAAACTCCAGAAAGGATTCGATTGTTGGTGCGAAAGGAACTCCTGGCCGGCGCCGAACTTGCTCTTGCTTCAGTGTTAGCGTGTCATCCGACCTTAGATTTGGAAGCCATAGCAAATACCAGTAGGTGTTTAGACCAATATTGTGACATTGCTAGAAATCCCGCATATGTCATTATCTCTCGAATCGAAACAGGTATTGAGAGGGACCTGAAGGCCCGAGAAGATCAAGGAAACCTGCCATGAAATTATGCATTCATATGTATGTAATGACCTTGTACCTGCAAGGGATAATCTCGTATGTAACTTATCGTGCGTTTCGTACGTCATGTACTTTTGGTGAATTTGTTAATTCGAGTAATATTTTTTGTCGGGAGCGGTCGAGTGATCAAGTCAACCTGCTCACCCGACAACTCTGTTGTAGTTGCAAGTTTATTGCGGAGCCGATGCGTAAGTTCTGTAAGAGCGACACCCGTCGAGTAATCGAGGGATTTAGGCGCTTGGCTTCGTCACACGGTGCACCGGTTTGAGCCTTGTTTGTGATAGTATGTCCATCGACTGCAGCGCTCGCGTATTTTCTCGAGGCTTGGATGGGTTGTTGTGTGTCATTAACCTTAGCTCCCGATGGGAGTATTTAGTTTTTGACATTGTACGAACTTGTTTTTGGCCAGCTCCCGATGGGAGTAAGAGCCAATGGTGGAGGCCCCGAACAATTCGTTCGGATAATGAGGCCTGGAACAACAAAGGTAGAAAACCTGATGGAAAGTTTTATTCATAATATAAGACAAGCTTAGGAGCCGCCAAATAACAAGGGGAGAACGATTATATCCCAGGCGTAGAATCGTCGCAAATGTGCAACATTCCATGGATTTTCAACGTCTTCACCCGAAGCTGGATTCTTGAGCCGATAAGCTCCCTCTGGTATCACTTTAGTGATGATGAACGGCCCCTCCCACGGAGATTCAAGCTTCAAAGGTTTTTCTTGTTTTAGTCGCAGTACCATATCTCCAACATTGAAGCTTCGATTGCGTACTTGTCGATTGTGGTAATTTCCTAACGCTTGCTGATACACCGTTGTTCTTGCCAAGGCGATGTCCCGAGCTTCGTCAAGGAGGTCCACGGCATCTTGCAGCGCGTTGTTGGAAGTTGCTTCCGTGTATGCAGTCACCCGAGGGGCTTCGAATCGGACATCGGCTGGCAAAACTGCTTCGGCTCCGTATACCAAGAAGAACGGAGTGTACTGAGTTGACCTGCTGGGTGTAGTACGCAAACTCCAGAGTACAGATGGCAATTCTTCGACCCACGCTCCAGCTGCACCCGTAAGGCGTTTCTTGAGGCCGTCTCCTATTAGACCATTGATCCTTTCGACCTGCCCGTTGGTTTGGGGATGTGCCACCGAAGCAAATTTTAGTTTAATGCCACCGTCATCACAAAACTTCCGGAATTTTTTGGAATCAAAATTAGTTCCATTATCTGTGACGATACTGTGAGGCATTCCAAATCGACAAGTTATTCCTCTGAAGAACTGGACGGCGATTTCGGCTTTCTGATTTCGAACAGGCACAGCCTCAATCCACTTGGTGAACTTGTCGACTGCAACCAGTAAATACGTGTGACCTCCAGGCGATGATCTCGGCAGTGGTCCAACTTGATCGAGCCCCCACTGTGCGAAAGGCCATGCGAGAGGTATTGTCATTAGATAGTTGCGGGAGTGTGCGGTTTTGGTGCAAAGCGCTGACAAGGGTCGCACTTCATGACCAAGTCTCAAGCATCTAATGCTGCCGTTGGCCAGTAAAATCCTGCTCTCAAAGCTTTTGCCACAAGGGCTCTGCTGCCTGCGTGGTGTCCGCAAGTTCCTTCGTGTATCTCGCGTAGTAGCGCCTTTCCATCGTCGGTGACGATACACCTTTGAAAGATGCCAGAGATACTACGCTTGTAGAGTTCTCCATTGACCACAGTGAAGGCCTTTGATCGTCTCACAATTCGCCTTGCTTCCACCGGGTCCTCCGGTAGTTGCTGATTTATTAAGTATTCCAAAAAGGGTTTGGTCCATAGTGGCTCGAGGAGGACGACCTGTTCCGCGGATTGAGGTGGAGATTCTTTGGCAATTTGCTGCAAGCTTGCTTCTGGATCATCAGTCGATGCTTTCGGAGGTGTCGATGCCTTCTCCTTGATCGATCGCTGAGTGATAACTTCCTAAAATACCCCGTCTGGGATTGGGGCGCACATGGATCCGATGTTTGCCAAAGCGTCGGCTTCCTTGTTGTTGGCTCTGCCGATGTGCTTGAGTTCGCACCCCTCAAATTTGGCTTCCATATTCTGGTACAATTGATGGTAGGCTATCATATTATCGTTGACTGCGTCGCATAAATTCGTCGACTGCTGCACCACTAGGTTCGAGTCTCCATAAGGCGAGTTGCTCCGGATGTCTTTGCCATCTTCATTCCGTGCAACAGTGCCTCGTATTCTGCTTCATTGTTTGTCGGCAGAGAGAAATTCATACGCAGGATATACTTCATCTTGTCTCCTTGGGGCGATATCAATATCACCCTCGCTCCCGCACTTCGTACTCCGTTTTGATCCATCAAAGTACATTGTCCAAGAGCCAGACATGTCCGGTGCTGCCGGTGTTTGCGACTGAATCCAGTCTGCCACGAAATCTGGGAGGACTTGCGATTTGATCGCCGTCCGGTTGACATAGGTTATGTCGTGTGGCGCTATCTCGATGGCCCATTGGGACACTCGACCCGTAACTTCTGGGTTGGTGAGTATATTCTTCAATGGTGCCTCGCTTATGTAGCATCCCACCTTTTAAATAAAGGAAAGATACCTGTGTATAGTGCTATTCCCGGGATCACTGATAGCACACACATTACAAAATATAGTAATCATTGCAATAGTATCAAATTACTAGATCTTTGATCCAGAGGGTAAAGTAAAACCTTACAAATTGCATAGTCACCTGGACTAGCTCAACAATGTTCAGAACAAACACAGCGGAAATGTTTATCATCAATGAGCCTTCATCATCTTCATGTGCCACAGGCAGTCATGTTGGAATGTAGACTCGAGATCCTACCACGTACTTCTCCTCAGAAAATCCTGCACGTTTGAATATGCAGCCCCACGAATGGAGGTCAGTACAATGATGTACTGGCAAATGACACTTATATGTGGCTGTTTTGGGCATGTCTATCTACATGATATTTGGCAAGTGGAGTTTAGGCAAATTTGCATAAAGCCAATTTTATCCTACATTTTATTTCAAAACAAAACATTTTTGCAAAACTTGTAATGATGTCATAAACAGTATCATGGTTACATCTCCCATGTACTATCCGACAGTTGCTACTCAAATTTTAATTCATTCAGAAAAGGTGATGAGATTCTTCCGTACATTCCCTGCCTAGAAAGCTCAAATTGTCCATAACCGGGGACACGGCTAAGATCTTAGGTTTACTCTCGAGAGGTTGTGCACTTTCACCTTACGAGCCACCCTTCCCAAGAGAAGAATGAGACAAGATCTTTCGGAAGGAGGCTTCAACCATACTAGCTAGACCCGTTCTCGTTTGGTTGCAAACCACATCATCATGTCTAGCAACAAGTTTGACCTCACAACTTACTTAATCCCGGCAGAGCCCATAATACCATAAGGCTGCACTGGAAGCTAACTAAAACATGGACGACATATTAATCTCTTTAATCCTGGGTGGCCATCCACAAGTGAAACTCACAGGCTTAAAACCATTAAAGATAATAAACCCCCGCACGATCCCCTGGTGAAAACCAGAGGTGCAGTCTAGGGCAACCACTATTCAAATGCGCGCTCTCAGATACCCACCTGCCACTGGTTACTCCAGGGTCGGAGCCCTGAGCAGCCGCCCACCACTCAAACAATCCACCCAGGTGATTCATTAAGGTTGTTAATTTTAATTCTCAATACTCACAATCCAGAAATAATCAAAATAGCAGTGGCATTTTTTTATTGCTAGGCAAACTAAGTATCCTAGCAAGGGTTCATGGTGGCTACACACTACTAGGATTGACAAGCATAGCATAACTTTCGAAAACAAAATCCTACCATGCATACTAGTTTGAAAAACACTAATGCATAACAAATTAGGTAGGAATTGAGTGTCACTTGCCTTTTTGGTAGTCGAAGCGCGTTCACTTCTCTTAATCAAAATACGTGCCTCTACGTACAACTATAACATAGAATATAGCACAACATAAACACATCATTCAACAACAACATCATAATCAAACAAGACAACAATCGGAAATCGCTCTATGGTAGTAAGGTATGGCATGAGGTTTGGCTTGCAAGATATTAATCGACGATATTGAATGAATGTGTCAAATACTGGGAAAGAAAATGATTATCCAAGTTAAGTACTCAGAAGAAAATGATTGACAAGAACCTATGGTCAATTGTTGTTTGCTACTCAAGAATGGGAAAATTGGAATGATCCATGTGATAAATAACTTGAGTCTCAAAATGGCGCAACTCAAAATATTGTTTAGTAAAGTGTGACAACACTTACTAAGATAGTATGGGTTACACATAGATTTGGGTATGAACTAATGATATATGGAATTACTCAAATTACTCATTTGTAAGTTGAATAGTTTTAAACTAGTCAAAGGAATGAATGAAAAAGAATTTGAATAGACACGATATTGGTTCAAGGTAAAGTGTCTAGTGGTATTGGTGCGTGGATATGATCATAAGTTTCATCTTCACAACCGCATCAGTTGAGAAAGGCTTATAGAAATCGATAATGGATATATACTCAAATTCTCATATTTGAATTTGAATATTTGCAAAGTGATTCAATTATTTTGGACGGTGGTGCTATTGGATGGAGTATTGTAAAGGCTTATGCAATTGACATAGTGTGACAACACTTATCAGAGTAGCATAAGGTCACACATAGCATTGGATATGAACTAATGATATAATGATATATTGAACTACTCAAGTAACTCATTTGAAAGTTTTAATAGTTAGAACTAAGTGGAAGGATTGAATGGCATGAGATTGTATAGGTGTGAATGATATCGGGATTTGATTCGCGGAGCCTAATGGATAACAAAGATTCATCACATGCGATATGGGTAGAGTATCTCCACCCTACTAAAGCAAGGTAAAAATCTAAACTAGGACATGTCACACTTTACTCAAATAACTCAATTATTATTTGAATAATCATGAACCAGACAACCAGGGGTAAGCTATGCATTATCTGTGAATATGATAAAGATTTATAACTGGTCTTGGAAGATGAGTATGATCATAAAGATCATTTTGGCTAAAGAAACTATGTTGAAACCAGTTATAGGACTACACTTTTCGTAAAAAGTTATTAGAAGAAGTTTTCCGGATGGAAGAACTTTCTACACGGAAGTTGTAGAGAATTTTATTACAAGCGTATCGCCAAAAGAATCTCTCGGAAAAAGTTTGTACGATTTATTTTATAGATGATGTTGCGGAACAAAGTGGTACTGCGAAAATAAAATGGATGAAACTGCCACGCAATATGTCTGAGATGATCTACGTGACTTGCTGATTCCAACGGTATAGGGTTTGTCGAAATCCGACGGCTAGAACTTAAGATATGAATTTACAAAACTAGACAGAAGTGGTTATACTTCTAATAGTGTACGAAAAGTTGTCCGAATAAGTTACTCGGATAGAAAAACTTCCTACACGAAAATTGTAGAGGATCTAATTACGAATTTAACGGAAGAACCACTATTCTAAACGGAGGTGTAGATCTAAGGAAATAAAATTACGAAATTGCGTACAACAGTCTACGTAAAAGAGCGAGAAAAGAATTATTACCGGGCATCGACGCAGCGTTTCCCAAATAGCGTTGTGGATGTTGCGTCGCGCAAAAGAGAGCAGCAGCGCCAGGAGGCCCGGGAGAGAGAGGAAGGAAGAGGCGTCGGGCGCCTTGTGTGATTTTGGGGCTGCCTTGGGTCTTTATATAGGGTATGGGCTGCAGCAATTTTGCTTCAACAAGCGATGTGGGACTAAAACAAAAAGCAAAGAGCGGCGCGAGCTGGGAGGCGAGCGTGGGCGGGAGCTGGGCCGGGGCGCGCGGCCGTGGGCGCAGTGCGGGGCTGGCAGGCAGCCTTGGCTAGCGCGAGCACGTCCTGGTGGGCTGCCTTGCGCTGTGGCAGGCGTGTGCTGGGCCGGAACGGCCTGGCCACGCCACCTTTCTTTTTTTTTCTTTTTTTTATACTGAAATTGGAAATACACTTTGGGGCTTCAAATAAAATCGGAAAAATACAAATAAGGTATCGTTGGATTCGTTACGAAAAATACTTCAATATGAGACTAAATTTGGGATAAGTTATAAACTTTAGAAAAACAAAATTTGACATACATGTCTATGTGGCTATAGTGTTTTTTAGGGTTCAATGTTTTTCTGAAATAAAATATTTTTATAAGTTTCAAAACCTTTGAACAACATAGAGCATTGTTAGAAAATATTTTGAAACTAAGGTTTATGAAAACTATTATATTTTTGCAAAAATATTTTTAATATCCATTTGGGAAAATAAAATAATCATTATATACATTTGGCCTATATTGCTACTTAGTCATTATTTTGCAAATAGAGTTTTCTAGTGTTTTGTTTTCTCAAATAAAAATTCATTAAGGATTTGAAAACTTTTAAAGCAAGTATAGGTTTGATTTTGAAAATACTATTTTGGAATTAACTTGTAAATAACTTTAAAAAGTTTTAATTCTTTTTGAATTTTCAATCAAGTTCAAACAATCAAGCATTAATTTTATTTTTATTTCACATTCCAAAATTTAGAAAATTTGGGGATGTGACAGCTTACCACAACGATCGGGTGTTCCGTGAAATAATAGCGCAGCTTACGGGCTGTTCTCCATACCGCATACGCTAGCTTCTAGTGATGAGGGTACCTCTGTTTCGCTGGCGTGAGCACTTATCTGAGGTAGTAAACGGGTCTTTGCACGCCGTGAACGCTCCCTGCCTCCTCTCGTTCAACAACCAAGACGATGCTGAAGACTTGCACCGTTGCTGCTATGTACATAAGCAACGTTTCTTTTTCGCGTGGGGTTACGAGTACCGGAGATGTCGATAAGATCTTCTTAAGATTGTCAAAATATTCCTGCGCTTTGTCTGTCCGCTCGAATTTTTCTGACTTCTTCATCAGGCTGTAGAAGGGCAAAGCTTTTTCTCCTAGCTTGGCGATGAATCTGCTGAGTGCTGCCAGCCGTCCTGCCAATTGCTGCACTTTGTGCAAATTCTTTGGTGGCTCCATATCGAGAATGGCTTTGATCTTTAAAGGATTGGCCTCTATTCCTCTAGCTAAGATGAAATACCCGAGTACCTGTCCTCACGGTACCCCGAAGAAACATTTCTTCGGGTTCAGCTTGATTTTATACCTGTCGAGGTTGTCAAAGGTTTCCCGTAAATCGTCGATGAGAGTGGCGGCGTGCTTTGTATTTACCACGATATCATCGATGTAGACTTCGATGTTCCTTCCAATCTGTTCTCCAAGACAAGCTTGCAAACATCGCTGATAGGTGGCTCCTGCGTGTTTCATCCCGAAAGTCATGACGTTGTAACGTAAAAACATCGTGCGGAGTGATGAACGCGGTTAACTCTTGGTCCTCCTTTTTGAGCTTGATCTGGTTGTACCCGGAGTATGCATCGAGAAAGGAGAGGCGATCGCATCCTGCAGTGGAGTTGACTATCTGGTCGATGCGAGGCAATGGGAAGTGATCCTTAGGGCAATGCTTATTGAGACTTGTATAATCGATACACATGCGAAGAGTTGTTGTGTCTTTCTTTGGCACCATGACTGGGCTGGCCACCCATTCGGCTTCCTTGAGCTCCCGAATGAATCCGTCCTTGCGGAGCCGACTAACTTCTTCACCGATCGCCCTTCTCTTCGGCTCTGAAAACCTACGCATCGACTGCTGCACTGGTTTGGCTTTTGTATCAACGTTAAGGGCGTTCTCAGCGAGTTCCCTGGGAATACCTGGCATGTCGGATGGTTCCCATGCAAATATTTCCCAGCGCTCACGGAGGAACTCGATGAGCGCGCTTTCCTATGCGACAGCAAGATCTGTCGAAGTGGTTACTGTCTTCTTCGGGTCAGTAGGATGCACTTGTTGTTTCTTTGCCTCCTTTGCGACGTCAAATTCATCAGATCTTACGTTCCGATTGTCGGCTGGTGGCTTTGCATGGTCTGTGATAGCGTCGATCGCGTTGAGTTCTTCCTTGGTCCCAAACTTCGAGGCGATCTTCTGGAAGTCCCTGTCGCAGTTGTCTGAACGAGAAAAGCTTCCATGGATAGTTATCGTTGTCCCATTGTTGCCTGGCATCTTCAACTTCATGTACGTGTAATGAGGTACCGCCATGAACTTGGCGAACGCTGGTCTGCCGAGGATAGCATGGTACTGAGATTCCCAATCGACCACTTCAAATTCGATTTTCTCCTTCCTGAAGTTGCTAGGTGTGCCGAAGACCACGTCCAGCGATATTTTACCAAGGGAATAAGCGGGACGATTCGGTATGATGCCGTGGAATCCTGTGTCGGACTCCCTTAGCATGTCGACTGTTAGGCCCATTGATTTCATTGTGCTGGCGAATAACAGATTCAAGCCACTTCCTCCGTCCATGAATACCTTGCTCATGTTGTATCCTCCAATCTGTGCTTCAAGGACCAGGGCGGCGTGGCCAGGCCTTGGAACGGCCTTCGGATGATCGGCCTTCCTAAAAGATATGCATTGATCTGACCAGTCGATGTATTCGGGTGTGTTGACCATGGCAACTTCTGCATACTTTACTTCCCGCGAGAACTTCTTGACTTCTCTCTTTGAAAAACTGGTCTTGTGGATCATGCTGACTTGTCCGCGAGGTTCTGGGAACACTTCGGTTGGTATGTACTTGTCTCCTTCTGCTGGTAAGTATGGTTCTGGTATATATGGTTCTGGTGGATAACTGTAGGATGCTGCTCTTCTCTCCATTGCACGAACTCTTGCCGCAGCTTCGGTCCTAAGATCGTCGCAGAACTGCCGAATTTCGAGGAACTGCCGACAATTTCTTAGCAGATGACTCGATTTTTCACAGCTGTCCTTTGGACCGATGTAAGAATGTAGATAACATGGTGCTTCAAGTTGCTCCGTGGCCGATAGATAAGGTGTGCGAAGACGACTCTTGCTCGGCTGCGTGCTGTGGCGTCCTTGCTCATACTGCCGGGGGCGAGTCGCGATTTGCTCTTCTTCTTCACGGCGTGAATCCCTTCGTCTTTTCCTTTGCTCCTCTATGGCGCCGAAGCTGCTTCGGCTTCCTTCTCCCGCACTCCTGGATAGGACTGCCAAGGTTACTGTTGGCGCGTTACCTTCTGGAGCCGAAGTTCCTGGGCTTGATGCGTTTGAACTAGGGAAGCGAAGGAACCCTCTGGAATCGATGATAAAGTGTACACCACCGAAAGTAGTATCCGTGTTGCCGTGCGATTCTGTGGAGATCAGATGCGACGCATCGGTGTACGGTACGAACTCGAAGGATCCACAGCGGACGGAATCCCTCGGGTCCGATGGTGTTGGCGACTCCAGCACGAACGCCGCAGACGTTACTGGTACTGCCGATGACCTGCCTTGTGCCGACAGAATTCCCACAGACGGCGCCAGTTGTCGAGGGTACTCCTCGGCAATGCCCTCCGATTGGGGCTTAGGGTTGACGGAATCCTGTAAGCTGACACGAGACATCGGTTAACAGACAAGCGGGAAGAGCGATTTACCCAGGTTCGGGGCCCTCGATGAGGTAAGACCCTTACGTCCTGCCTGTCTGATCTTGATTATGAAAATATCGGGTTACAATGGGGTGCCGAAGGTTTCGGCTGTGGTTTCGTCGAGAGGCTAAGCGCTACTTGGACCTAGTTCTGGACTTGTGGTGGCTAAAGTTGCTAAGATTGATTGTGTCCCTCGGCAGCCCCTCTCCTGGCCCTTATATAGGGTGCCAGGTCTCAAGAGATCTGTCCGGGTACGACTAGGTTACAAAAGCCCTAGATCTAAACTTTCCTTGTTCGGTTCCTCTTCGTCTTGTCCTTCAAGGAATCTTTTTCGGCACCGCCGTAGTGGCCCACCTTGCCTTCGGATGTCTTCATGGGCCTCCAGTCGGGCCGCACAGGATAGGGCAATAACATTTACTCGAAGGGTAATGCACACGTCAGCTGTGCTCATCATACCTTCCTCTTGGGGTTCCACTCAACGTTGCGCATAAATTCTCCTTCATCAACTCCGCGCTTAGCAAGACTTTTTATCGCGTCGTTGCCGGGGTGAAAAGCATCTCTTCAGCGAGGGGAGTCTCTCACTCTCAACTCTTTTACTTTGTTATTGTTTTGCTTGAATACTTTATTTTTATCTTGTTTGCATTTTATATCGAAAATCCAAAAAATTTAGTATAGTTTTTATTTATGTTGTTTACTTTACTTTGCAAAATGAATGTCCCTAAAGTTGAGGTTCGTACTTTTAAGCAACAAAGGGGTGAAAGTTTGAAAGATGCTTGGTATAGAATATGTGATGCTCATCATAGATGTACTAAGAAATATTCTACTATGATTCTTCTTAGGAATTTCTATGTTGGTATTTCTACTTGGAATAGATATGTTCTAGATACTCTTATTGGTGGTAATTTCCTAGGTGCTCCCGCTTTGGAAGCCTATGTTTTAATTGAAAGTTTAGTAGGAAGTCCTCCCATTAATGTTGCTAAAACTGAGATCACTTTAGAAGAGGTGGTAAAAAGACTAGATTCTTTAAAGAAAAGTTTGCCCAATTTACTTTTGATGCTATCCATACTAATGAGTTGATAGGAGGAATCAATAAAAAAATTATTGTTTTGGAGGGTAGCATTGCAAATGATGATAGAACTATTCGAATTGGTAAACTTGAAGAAGCTATGGAAACTTTGAGTTCAACTTTTTCCTCTCTTGGTTTCAAAAAGGAGAGAGCTTTTGTTGGAAAAGAACAAAAATTTATGTATGTCCCTAAGGCACCCAAACCAAAAACCCGTGATATGTTTTAAATTTGATGAAACTTTTGTGCAACTAAGAGTAAATTGCATGTTGAATCTTCAGAGGTGTCTAAGGTACTTGATGATACAAATGGTGTTTTGGAAGAAGTAATCGATCTTAATGATTTCTCTCTTGACAATACTTGATTTGCACCCTTATGTGCCTAGCTCAAAGGCGTTAAAGAAAAGCGCTTATGGGAGACAACCCATGTTTATTTCTGTTATTTTTGCTCTATTGATTCTTGGAAGTTATTGCTACTGTAATAATCCCTCCTTATCTTTTTTATTTCGTTTTTGTGCCAAGGGTAGCCTCTAATAGAAAGAAAGCAGTGTTTGGGGTATTTGCAATTCTGAAACAGATTCTGTGCTGGTCACGAAAAAATTCTTAAAAATCGCCAGAACGTTATTTTGAGCTGAAAATTTTTGTGCTTATGCCCAGTATGTTAGCTAACTTTTGTTAGTTTAGAATTTTTCGATTTGAGCAACAGAACTATTTCTTTAATTTCGATCTCTACCTGCTGGTCTGTTTTGACAGATTTCTGCCATGTTTTGCATTTGCGTCTTATGCTTCGTTTTTTTAGTTCTTTTGTGAAAAACAGCTTTGGGATGAAGTAGCTACAGTAAAATATGTCAAAATGAGTGTTTGATATGTGCTATTACTGAAGCCTTGCTGGTTTTATATACTTTTATTTGCACTAATGTTGCTAATCAATTGTGCTGAGTTTTGTGTGAAGGAAGTTTTCAAGTGTAGGGATAGAAGAATAATGCAATAAGATGAAGCATGGAAAAGAGCTCAAGCTTGGAATGTCCCCTGGACCCCCCCCCCCCCACCAAGAAATATCCAATAAGTACAAGCGTCAAAGCTTAGGGATGCCCAAGGCATCCCCTCTTCATCAACAAAAAGCACCATGTCATTTTTCAACACGCTATATTTTTATTCCTTCATGTGATATGTGTTATCGTTGGAGCATCTTTACTTTTTGATGTGTGTTTACTTTCAATAAAATTGGATCCCATCATTCCTGTTTACTTTGGAGTGAGACACGCTCCACCGCTTTGCATATTTACTTTGGAGTGAGAGACGCTCCGCTGTTTTGCATGTTTATTTTGGAATGAGACACGATCCACTGTTATGCATTTTGCGTTGGAGAGAGACACGCTCCACTTTTACATTTATTTGAGTTTCAATAGCTCTCTGGACATTTACTTGTTTTTCATATATGAGAGTTGTTTGGTTTCATTAGGTTGGTGTTGGAAGCATGAAAAACAGTTTTATGTGTATGTGATACAAATGGAAGCATTTTTAGACTGTGGCATGGTTATTTTTGCATATCTTGCTAGATGTTATTCTCATGATGAGCTTGTTAATTATGTTTTTATTATTATTAGTCTCAAATACTGAGAGTGCTTAGTGTGCCATTGAAGGTTTCATGCATTATTTTAGCATACAATAGAAAAGCATAAATTGTGGTATATATTCTCCTGCGAATGTTTTTATTTGGGTCGACTTGGCACATGTTTGGCACATATGACTACATTCCAGTCAATTCTTGCCTCTGTGATCATTTAGTTTGCAACTTGTGTATCACTTTATGCTTTGATTAATATATTTTGTCGTTGTGCCTGATTGTGGCCATTATGCTCTCTTAGTTGGCCGCACCCGGTCTTTTTCTAGCCTCCATTTGTATGAGTATTTTATTCATGCATCCAACCACCAAAAACCAAATATGCCAAAGTGTCCACCATATCTACCTATATGTGGTATTTCATTGCCATTTCGTAGTAGTTTGCTCATGTGCTACCTTTAAATTTCAAAATATTATATTTTTGTTGCTCATGGGAAAGTAGTCAAAAATGACTATTATGCCTAGCGTGTGTTCCTTGTGTAACCGTAGCTCTTTTGAGTTGTTTGTTGTGTAATAACCATTGAAATAATGGGGACACCTCAGCGTGATTT
The DNA here is from genome assembly GCF_022539505.1 of Lolium rigidum. NCBI lineage: Eukaryota > Viridiplantae > Streptophyta > Magnoliopsida > Poales > Poaceae > Lolium > Lolium rigidum. Next base: position 221,193,232 of record NC_061510.1, read on the forward strand.
GCCGCTGAATATCATGTGGGTTGCTACGCATGTTCATCTTGTCTGAAATGAAGGAGATTATCTATGCAAAATAGTTTGAGTATACATTTTTGTTAGAGAAGAACATTGGGCCGCTAACCGAAGCCATGTATCATGGTGGAAGTTTCAGTTGGACAAATCCTCAATCTCTTATGAGAAAGCTTCTAGCAATAAAAAAATAAGAGGAGTCCATTTATTTGTTGCTCGTGTCGTCCCGGTATGGATGTCCCAAGTTGAAGATGCTTTAAAAATGAGAAATCAAAAGCAATGCATCTCCTAGGACCTTTGTACATGAGGCACATGGGTACCCCTTTGTGATATTCGGTTAAAACAACTTGTATGTGATGAGAGCTAATGGTGATCCGAGGTGAGTAAGAAGAGGTGTGAGCATTAGTAGCAATTATGCATGAGGCTTGCGATTTAGGAGTAGCACTTTTGCACAACCCATATGCTTTGTACTTACCGTTGACATCATCCACCTCTCAAAAGTGCATTTTATACTCTTGTTGTTTCAATAAAAACCTCTAGCACATGAGTGATCTTACTTGCCTCTCAAGGAGAGACCTCCTTTTACTTTTATGTTGAGTCTCCACCTTCTAGTTTATGCACCACTTATGAGAGCATAGTTGTCATTCTTAGTTTTATGTGCATGGTCCCAAGATTTTATTGATTGATTCATAATTATGGTATTACTTGTTCAAACTTTTTGTTTCTAGTCATCATTATAATCTTTTAAAGGTGTCCAAGCATTTATGTTTTGCTTCCACTTATGGGATAAGCTGAGTACCACTTTATTATGTATCAAGCTATGCTCTTGACAATCACTTTGCTTTCCATGCACGTTATACATTTTCTTTTGTTTGATTACTATTCATGTTTTAGCATGGTTATTAAGTTTCATTGTTTGATTATATCTATCATGCTTGTGTTAGGATTCTATGATTCCAGCTATGTTTGCTTTTACACTTAGATTGATCAAAGTAGTGTGACAGCATGTCACCTTAAAAATTATTTGTTTGTTATCACTTAACTACTCGATGACGAGCAAGAGTTAAGCTTGGGGATGATGTTGATACGTCCCAAACGTATCTATAATTTTTGATGCTTCATGCTTGTTTTGTTACAATTCTTATATGTTTTATGTGCATTTTTCCACACTTTTTAGCATTTTCTGAGACTAACCTATTAACGCAGTGCCAGTTCCTATTTTCTGCTGTTTTTGTGTTTCAGAAAAGTTGTACATGAAAGTTTCTCGGAATTGGACGAAATAAAAGCCCAGAGTCTTACTTTTTCGGGACGAAGATGGAGCCAGAAGGACACGCGCATGAGAGCTGCCACGTGGCAGTACATAGGGCAGGCGCAGCCCCACCCTTGGTCGCGTCTGGCCCATGTACTGGTGCCTCGTTTGCTCCGCTCTTCCGCCTATTTATTCCTCGTATCAGGAAAACGCCAGGGACCCGAGCCTCCATCCACGAAAAGTTCCGACGCTGCCGTCAACCGAAACCCCAGTTCGGGAGGGTTCTGCAGTCCATCCTGGCACCCTGCCGGAGAGGGAAATCAACGCTGGAGGCCTCTACATCGCCATATCTTCATCCGAGGTGATGCGTGAGTAGTCCTCCACGGGATCATGGGTCCATAGCAGTAGCTAGATGGCTGTCCTCTCCTTGTTGTGCTTCATGTATAGATCTTGTGAGCTGCCTAACATGATCAAGATCATCTATTTGTAATTGCTACATGTTGGTTTGATGTGGATCCAATTTATAGAGAGATTGCTTTGGTTGAGATTATGTATTATGTTATTATGATCTTGCATGCTCTCCGTTTCTATTAGATGCTCTAGCCAAGTAGATGCTAGCGACTCCAAGAGGGAGTATTTATGCTCGATAGTGGGTTCATGCCTCTATTTGACCATGGGAAGTGACCTTGTTCTCTACGGTTGTAGATGTGTTGTTTCTACTAGGGAGAAAATAGCGGTGTTCTATTCAAGAATAGTTTCATCGTTTACTTTACACATATTGCTTAAAGCGATAGTCCATTGCTTGCAACTTAATACTGGAGGGTATCGCGGATGCAATCCTGAAGGTGGATTATTAGTCATAGATGCAGTTGGATTACGGTCTATGTATATTGTTGTAATATCCGCATACTTTCATAGCATGTACTCTGCACCAACCATTAGCGTATAATCTCTGTTTGTCAATTACCCATCTGTAATTTATTTATCCAGCATATTTATTTATTGGGGAGGCGCCTCTAGTGAACTGTGGACCCCGATCCTTCTTCTTTTAATTGCAATCTTCTATAGCATTTTCCTGTTATGTTCTCTGCAAACAATTCTTCTTCCACACGGTTCGTTTAATCCTTTGTTTTCAACAAAACCAGTGAGCTTGACAACCTCGCTGAAAGTTAGAGACAAAATACTTGGTTGTTTGTGTGGAGGTCTCCATGTTGTTGTTGACGCCGGCAGTGCGTCCTGCCACGAGTTGGTTCGCAACACCTCGGGAGAGAACGTTTTTCTCCTACTGGTCAATAAACCTTGGTTTCTTACTGAGGGAAAACTTACTGTTGTGCTCATCATACCTTCCTATTGGGGTTCCACTCAACGTTGCACATAAATTCTCCTTCATCAACTCCGCGCTCAGCATGGCCGTCTGTTGGCTCAAACTTCTTATTCCAAAACCTATTCGTATTTGGTGGCCGTGTGTTGGCACAACTTCATATTCGTAGGCTTATTCGAATTTCTATGGTTGTGTTTGAGATTTCAAATTTAAATTATCTATCGGGGCCGCCTGTTTGGGGGCGCCGGTGTGGGAGCAGCTCCCCAAATGGAGGATGTTGTGCCGGCGTTCCCCAAACGGAGGTACCGGCACTCCTGCCGGCGTCTATTTGGGGGCTGCCGGTGAAGATTCTCTAATGCTATGGGATGATACTGTGGTGCAAGTTTCAGGTGACATTATCAAAGCTTTCGTCCACCATTCAGTTGCCAAAATGTGTTCCGGTTTAGTTTTCGATGAAAGTGGGTCGAGATCTCTCTAAAAATTGTAAATAATATGATATCATGTATCTAAATGGGACCAGCACTTGATCACTCAACGCCTATTTGTTGGGTAGAGCGCATCAACAGCTGAGGTAACAATGTGAACAACTATTGTTATGAGAAGGACAATATTATACTGATACATTTATTCCAAGAATCATCCAGAAATCTACCATTAGCCCTCAAACTGTTCATTTGATTTAAACCCACAAGAGCACATAAGAATTTGATTCTCCAATACATTAGATCTTAATTAATCGTCATCTAAAAATTCAATCTTGTCCAACTTGTCTATTTACCTGTTTTTTTTGTCTCTACATAGAGCTGATATGGGCTAACAATGCACCACCTAACTGGCGGATTATATCTTCTCCCGTAGAGCTTCCTAGTCTATAAGAAACATAATGTTGGAGCATACCCAGATTAATTATGTGTGTGCCAAGGCTCACCGTAATTGATTCGGTGTACAATGAGGTATTTTTCTTACTGTCCGTAACGACTGAAGACTACATCAGGATCAGGTTCAAGATCGCTGGCGAATCTCGAAAAATCCATAATTAAAAAGATTCTTAGCCATTTTTTGTGCTGATTAGTATATGGTAATAGTAATACTTGAATCATCAAACCAGCTGTATCTCAAATCTCCTTGTCCATAAGAAAGAACAATATTGGAGCATACCTAGATTATTTGTGTAGCAAGGCTCAGCGAAATGGAATCGGTGTACAACAGGGTTAATTCTTCTAGTGTCTATAACTTCTGAAAAACACATAAAGATCAACAGCGCTGGTGAACCTTGGAAAACCCATCATTAGAAAAATGCTTAGCCGTTTCCTTGTGTTGAATAACATATGGTAATAGACTAATAGTAAAACTAGATTAGGAACTCTCTGGAATAAAATAGTGAACAATAGGACTGGTAGCTTGGTTAAAACTAGATTAGCAACTCTCTGGAATAAAATAGTGAACTACAGGGTAAACTTTGTTATAACAAATACTATAGCAGAACCATGCAGACTACGTCACTACACATTCGCCTATCCTATACACTGCACAAAAAACATCTAACTATCTAGGATGGAACTCTGATATTGACATCCCGTTGACAGATGGCACAGCGTCTGCTCTTTTGGTGCCTAGATCTCTGTCTGAGCTTGACTCACCATACGCAAAGGTGAATGCCGGCTTGGATGGTGCCGGGAAGCTTGAAGCATGACCGTGTAGCATCACGAGGACGTCTAGCATGGTCGGTCGTTCTGCCGGGTTCTCCTGCACGCAGAGAAGCGCCAGATGGATGCATTTCAGCACTTCTGTCTCGGTGTTCTTGCAGTCCAACGATGGATCCATGATCTCCAGGGGTGTTTCCTTCTGCCAATGATCCCATACCTGGTAACAACATAACAAGGTCACAAGTATTAATTGAGTGCCCATGATCTTATTGCATCTAGGTAGGAGGTTGTTCATAGGAAAGCTCACAAAGCTGAGCACAGTGGTGGACTCTTCGACTGCTGATTCAAACATCTCGGTATTTTTCTTTCCCGTGATTATCTCCAGGATAAGAACACCAAAGCTGTAGACGTCTAATTTGACCGATACATGCCCCAAAACGACGTACTCTGGCGCCATGTATCCTCTGCCATACAAGGAAATAATCAATCAAGTTAATACATCATCGAGGTGAGGTTGCTGTGCTTGGTTATGGAGTACTAGCTGGCTGGATTTTGAAGAAAAAAACTCCGGACTAGGTTGTTGGACAAATATGTTTTTCATGCATGCCGGTCTTTTCTTAATTACTTTTTAAGATGGGCTCTGTAAGGTGATAGATTTAAAATCTCCACTCTTGATTGACCATATACACGTCACCATGTGTGCGTGCTCCTGCTGATGTCTGGCTGACTTGTATGGCCTTGTAGTCCTAGTTTTTTTCTTATTTTATGCCCTATGCTACCATAAGAAAATTATATGGGCAATTTGGTCCCTACTGCTAGATGCATGAATAGCCCGATACTTACTACAGGAATTTCCGAAGTATGTAATTAGTATAATGGTAGATAGATAGATCTATTACGTACAATGTTCCGACAACTTGGCTCGTGATGTAACTCGTCCTGTCGCTGTTGAAGAGCCTTGCTAGGCCAAAATCTGAGATCTTCGGGTTCATGTCGTTGTCAAGAAGAATGTTGCCAGCCTTGAGATCACGATGTATAATCTTTATCTGGGAGTCCTCGTGAAGGTATAAAAGACCTCGTGCGGTTCCATAGATTATACGATATCTTGTATCCCAGGACAACAACAAACGCTTCTCAATTTCAGGTGCTGCAAACCCATGCACATGTGGAAATTTTGATTAGTTTATGAAGCAATATTTCACTCAGGAATACTGTGGCTGTTGTATGTATAGCACTTCGTACCAAAAAGAAAGGTGTCCAGACTTTTATTGGGCAGGTACTCGTACACAAGTAACTTCTCCTGACCTTCCATGCACACGCCAAGAAGCATTGTGAGATTGTTGTGCCGGAGCTTGGCTACCGACATTAGCTCATTCCTCAACTCCTTTAGACCCTGCCCTGAAGATTTATCCAGTCTCTTAACAGCTATTTGCTGTCCATGAGGCAAAACCCCCTGAAAAATACAGTTCAGGTACTGTTTTATTAAATTGCTTTGCTGAATCCTAGTAACTTAAGGTATATATGTTGTTCTAATTTTCTATCTATCTCATTTAAATTTTTATAGAACAGGGAGGTGTGTGGCAACTTTGCCCCCATTGTATACCTTATATACTGCGCCAAAGCCTCCATGTCCAAGCATATTCTCTTCGGCAAAATTGCCCGTCGCATGCCTCAATGTTGGCAGGTCAAAGAGAAGTGATGCAAGGTCATCATCTTCTTGGTAAGCTGTAGAAAGAGAAAAGATATTGCTCACCTATGGTAAAAAAAATCTATCAAACTTGATCGGTCCTACAAGTTCTGCTGGTGCAGTTAGGGAAGCAACTTACAAAGTTGTATTCTAGTATTTCTCCATAGAATAAATATAAAAATAGACAGGAGGATAACTGCAACTCCAAGAACAATGGCCGATACTGTTGCTGCAGTTTGTCGCCACCTTGTCCCATTTCCTCCTGTCAATTACACACAGATCATTACACAAAAGAAGCTGGTATGCCAAGTTTCTGACCAAAGAACCCCCTAAACTCAATGTGGAGTTTAGATTTCGAACCTCAGGTACAATATCGTTTAAAGAACCTCACCCCTGAACTCAAAATACCATTTAATAGACAACAGCCTCTTTCTTTCTATTTGACTGGTTTTGACTGCAGTGTCGACCTACGAGGCGCCACGCAAGCTCTCTCTCCTCTCTGCCACATTAACACAGGTATAAACTAGACATCAGACCAAGAACCTGTCTCCCAAAGCCTATGGCTGGGCTCTTCTTCCTAGCCGACCGGTCACGGCTTCCCAACAACTGGTCAGTATGTATTCTCCAACTTTTTTAAGGAAGAATTGCCCCTTTTGATTAATTAAGGAGACAAGAATTTTTATGTTAATTAGAGGGAAAGCGGGCTAAAACCTAGATACAAACCCAAAGCCAGTCATCAGGGAAAAATCTTCGGACCTGGCTACCAACATAGACTCCACACACTACATTCGTCGTGGTTGTCCACAAGTGTCATCGTCATCACCCATCGTCCTCGATGCAGCAACTCTGAATTCACAAGCAACCACCAACAAAGCGAACCTCCACAGCTACACTAAACCCATGTCGGCCTATGCCAAGTAGAAAGCTTCTCAAGTCAACACTATCAGCTTCAATTCTGATGACGTGGTTCGTCGGGGGAAAATCAAAGGCTCGTGCCGATTAGAAGCACTGCAAACCGAACCATCCATCGCCAGTCATCCTTACCGCCAAGAGGACGCCAAGGCGAGGCTTTTGGTAGCCGGCTTTTCCGGCGTGTCTGCTGCGTCTCCAAAATTATTACATACTATATCGCTATCTACCTGATACCTTAGATATACAGTGAGCAGAAAAACAAAGCTCTGTAATCTCCAAAACGAAGGGCGCTAACATGACTGACATATGGTACCGGATAGTGTGAAATCATATGGGGATGTCAACCATCTATATGCTATATAGCCGTATGGCAATCCAATTCGAAAATATAAAGGCCATGGTAACTCGAGAATATCATAGACGCAATTAGGGAATACCACAGAATATTCACTCAATGTGTGTACTACATGCTACCAAACTACAGTATACAAGTAGACATAACCGAACAGTACTTGGGTCCGTAGATTAACAGTGGGGCTTACAGCGCAGTGAACTCATCGGTGAGCGCGGCCTCGAGTTGCGCAGCCTGGTCTTGGCCATCGTACGCCCTCATCCTCTTCCTCCTCCTCGAGCTTTTCCCCCATCGTACCAGACTAGGCGGGCCGACAGGGGAGACGCGCGGCTGGCTGATAGGGTAGCCACGGGAGGCCGGAGCAATTTGACGCATGGCTTCCGCGGATGTTCGTAGGCCCCCTGCGATTTTGCGCACGGCCGCCTCGATTTGACAGTGGCGGATGGTTGCCGGCGGCGGGGATTTTCGTCGGAGCAGGGAGAAGAAAGAACATAGACAAAAAAAAAGAAGGAAAAAATCAGTGATCCAACGACAGGTGGGCCCCACGTGATCGAGGATTTTTTTTACGGTAACTAGAAAAAAATGAAAGGTAGGGAAATCGGGACTGGATCCTCTAACTTTGTGAAGCAAAGTCAGCTAAGCTACAGTAGCCTAACTTTGCTTCTTCCAAACCGTATGATCATGGCCTAAATGGTTGAAATTAATTTGCATAGTACAAATTTACTTTATGCATTTAGAGTAATTACATACAGACAAAGTTATGGTGTCAAAAAAATGGATTATTTTTTTATGCCTACAGTAATTACCTAATTAATTGCTAATTAGATCTAATTATGGTACATAAAAAGGTATTTAAGCTACAGTACCCTGACTTTCCTTCTTTGTTTTCTCTGACTTTACTTCACAACGTTAGAGGATCCAGTTCCAGGGAAATCATGACTCATGAGCATCGTCCAAGAAATCTGTCGAGCCGATCCCGAGTCAACAGCTATCTGATTCATCCACAAGTCTACCGAAACTTAACCTCACTCCTTTTTACCGTGGGTGATTATATTTTTCGAGAGCAAACACGTATTTTATTAATAGAAAAACAAATTACATCAAATGTGAAAGCTATCAGACAAGAAACCGTCCTGAAAACTTTGCAGAAAAAACCATAAGGATAGAAAAATACAAACTATTCTTAGAGTTTCCTGCACTCCGAAGTAACGGCCGTCCCGAAACTTCAACGACCCCTAGCCACGCGTTGGAAGCAAGGTTTAAAATAGCTGCAGTAGTATCGTATATTTTAAATAGTGTTTTTAAAATAATACTAAATGTAGCCTAAAAATAAATAATTTTACTAGAACGAATGAATATATAGTCCAAAAGTGACTCAATCATGCATACATAACCACATGCAAAAATAGATCTCAAATATTTTAGATGGCTAACATCAGCATTTCACAAAGCAACAACATAGTATAAATTATTTATTAAAAAAATATTAGCATTAGAGATATTATTTTCTGATTTAAAAGTGGATCAACGGATTGCAGTTCATCACCACGAAGAAATGAAAGCAACTTGCCTAAAAAAATAGCGCGCTAACGCTATGAAATTTTAGCGCGATATAGCATGCTATTTCGCAAATAGCGGCACAACAACCAAATTACTAAAATTTAGTGTGGATCCTCTAGATATGCTATAGCGCGATATTAGTGAAGAAATAGCATGCTATTTTACCATTGCCAGATTTTTTTTAAAAAACATCATCCCTAATGAGACTTTGTGAGTCCGTTAACAAGCCTGTTGCAAAACTGCGAGCTACTCCGAGTGGGCGTCTTTATTTTCCGAGTAGGCTGCGATAGGGCCGATAGCTATGCGCGGGTCGCTGCGAAAGTATCCTCCGATGTGTTGTTGTTGCATACTTGCATGTGCTGGCCACTTGTATATACTCGTACCTGTGCTCATATCGCCTAGTACTGTCATGCACGTCCACTTTTATAGTCCCTACCTAGCAGCTAGACTAGATGCCAATAACTCCACGCACCTTTTCTACGACATGAGAGAGAGAGATGGACAGGGAGCAAAATGGTATGGGTACAGCAATTTTTAAGCATGAGAAATGATTCGCGTCTTGTTTTGAAATTCTACAAGTCTATTCCTTTTGTTTTTTAAGCATGAGCAAAATGTTACAATAATTTCTAGGCGTATGCTGTGAAAAGTTTTAATTATGCAATTTATGTAATGTTACAGTAGATAAATTGGAAAAAAACTGTTGGGAGTATGTAAGAAAATTTTGTGGTTTCAGGCGCGACTAGGTGGACTATTCCTGCCCAGCTGCTCCATCAAGACACGGGTCCAACAATAACTAGTACCTCCACTCCCTGCGGCGCGCATTGCTGCCGTCAAGTGGACGTGTCTTCAGTGTGCACGCTCTCTGCCTCTGCTCTCTCTGTATTTGGACATAAATTATAAACTTTTACTCAAACTTATTTCTGGACCTTTCTTTGGACTCCAACCTTTGTCAGATTTTCAATTGTTTGGGTCAACTTGAAGCTTGTTCACTGTTTTGGCTTAAAAGTTTTGACTAAGGTTTCATCTATGTTTGCCTTCAATTAATTAAATCTACTCCCGACAAGTCTACCATTGCCGATCTATTGAAATGCTGGAGCAGCTCAACCTTGTCCTTGGTGTTGAGATTTCTAAAGTTCACCGGCATGAACTAGCCAAGCTAGGTGTTTCAGAGAATGGGCTTTTCTTACTCGATTCAGCTCCTACCTGTGTGGCTGGACTGATTGAGCGTGGCTGCAATCCAAAACTTTTACTAGCATGATTTAATAAAAACCAATTTCAAAAAAAAGAAAGATCTGGGACTGGCACTCTGGCAGTCGAAAGAAATTAAACAGGGGAAGAAATGGATGATGAGGAATTAAACCAGGGACTAGCTAGGATTTGTGTACCTGTCTGGCCCCTAGACTCGGGTGGGGAGGACGAAGGAGGTGGCGCCGGCGGCGGTGCGACGAGCTGCAGCATGGGGCTGTCGTCGTAGAACTCGAACACCTCGAACCTGAGGTTGCACCAGACCCTCAAGATATGGCCCCCAACGCTGCCGTTGAACGCCGCGGGCATCTCGTCGACGAGCGCCTGGAGGCACTGCCGGCACGGCCCCGGCGCCTGGTCCGGCGTGCACTGGACCAGCCCGGTGATCCTGCGCACCACGTCTTTGCTCGCGGTGGTGAACCCTTGGTCGGAGACCATGGTCCCGACGGCGTACCTCGTGGTCGTGTTGAACGCCGCCCAGTCGGAGAGCGCGCCGACGAGGCTCACCACGAGCGCGTCGAACCGGCCGGCGTCGCGGGTCACGTTGTCCGGGCTGCCGTCCCTGGCCTCCACCAGCCGGTTGTCCGGGCGGCTCAGGAAGTCCCGGAAGGAGTAGTGGACCAGGCAGCGGTCGTAGAAGATGGACACTTCCTTGACGCCCATGCAGTAGTCCCCCTGCCCGAACGCGATATCCGGCGCCAGGGCGAGGCAGGACGCGCAGTCGGTGCCGTTGGTGTCGCCGCGGCAGAGCCCCAGGCCCCACACCTTGTTGGGGCTGGCGCCCACCACGGCGGTGGCGAAGCCCACCGGCGGGAACGACGAGCGGGAGGCGTTCGCGGCGAGGGTTGCCAGAAGGCTCCGAACGTTGGACTGGTAGGTGCTGTTCGCGGCGTAGGAGGTGCCGTTGTTGCACTCATACTCCAGGAGCGCGGCGGAGCTGGCGGCGCCGGCCGACGGCAGGAAGCAGAAGGAAAGTGATAATAGTAGGACGGAGGCAGTGCATACGGAGGAGCGATTGTCCATGATGGTCGCCAATCTTGACTGCTTTTTGCGCGCTGAGGCCTTTTATGATACCTGACCCGAGGAAGGAGACAGACGCTCGAGTTGTTGTGGCTTTAAGGTTTTCTTGACTTGTTCACACTTTTGAGGATATATCCTTCGATTTGTGTTGTCAAAATTCAATACGGAGTAGTTTATCGGACTTTCTGTAACGACGTGTTCTTGTTGTTTGTCTCATCGACTGTTTTCTCTTCCCCATCGTCACCTCACCAGCTATTTCCGCACTTTTGGGGATATCTTCTTCTCTTTCTTGTGTGGCGTGAGGATTCAATAGTTGTGGTTGGAGTCCATTTCTCTTCACACTAAGCAACTCTCCCTATGAACACTAGCTGAAAACACCATTCTTATCTAAAACAGTTGAAACAACTAGTAAGAAATACATATTTACAAATAAATCCAATAGTATTCACAGTGTATGTTTAAATAGAATTATATCTAAATCTACAAATTAAGAAAATAAAATTGTTGCAATTTCCTTTCTGATGTTTCGGAAATTTCAGGTTTCAAAAAATGCACACTGTTGGATCCCACTTTCGAAGCTCAAATTCCTCAAATTCCTAGTATACTTATTATTGCGAAAATACTCACTATTTTCACACGTGGTTCTACCTAGTTCTGATTGTCATCTATGTGACAGAATCGTCGAGTCAAGTCTACGGGTTTTTTTTTTTGAGAATTTCTTTGCATTCATATCACGGAAAGATACAAAGTTATTGACCTACAAGCACGGAGAAACACCAACACAAAGGACCAAGAACACCTAGAACACTCTAAGAACACCATAACCCATGAAGCTCTCCGGAGCCCTGTGTCATCATCCTATAAACTTAAGAGAAGACCCCTGCAGCAGAAAGAACTACAACCAAGCGCAAGAAGGTCATCATCTTCGACCACGGTACAATTGCCACCACGTTGCTTCCTCCTTCCTTGACACCAATGCCGAGAAGGCATGGACACCAATCCAACACGTCTGCAGCAGCCGTCGCCATCTTTGGCTTTGAGTACCGCGAAAAGTGTCCCTTCCGGAAGGAAGGGAACTCGAGTAAACCGACCGGTCCAGCACCGCGGCCGGGCCATCCGCCCGGGCAAACCAAGAACTCCCTCCAGCATTAGCGCCGAGGAAGAACAAGAACAGCAGCAGCAAATCATATCGACAAGGAGGAAGAAGGGTCTTTCTCCCGACCATCTGGCCGATTTTGGCGTCGCCACGTAGGACCGCCTCCTCCCATCGCCACCAACGCCGGCCGGAAGAAGCTGCAAAACGTGACAGCTGCAAGCCACCAGAAGAACACAAACCCTAAAAAAGAAGACAATGGTGCCATCTCCTTCCTCACCCTCGCCACCACGGCCGGCCGAGGAGAAGGAAACAACATCAGCACTCCTCCGACTCCAGAACAGACTCCGCAACCTCCACGGCAGGGTCGAAATTCGACCGTTCCCGGGGAATCCACCCTCCCCCGATCCGCAGATCTGAGCGGAAACAAGGCCAGCAGCTCGTCGGCGCCGCCACAAGTGACGTCGCCTCCACCATCTCGACGCCGTCCCAGAACACCACGCGAAGACTAGATCGGGCTCTTCCCGGCGCAGCAGAGGAAGACCCCCGCCGCCACGCAACCGGGGCTTTGCCCGGCGGCGGCAGCGGGAGGAGGGGGTGCTGTGGGGGCTAGGGTTGGGGTCGTGTGGGAGGAGGTTGGGGGTCAGACCCTGTGTTTATTTCATCGTCTACAGGTTGTTTTAGGCAGTTAAACGCCCGCATTTTCTTGGTTTTACCAGCACCACATGATTTGTATTATAAAAGGGATGGTTTTGTTTTATTCGAAATGGAAAGTAGTATTTGGTTCATGATACCGAGGAATCCATTTTGGGGCTCTTACAAAATGATTTCAACTTGGCCGATAAGAAGTTTTCACATTAATTGGCACGACATAGAAGCACCATCTTATAAATGTGCATTCTGACAGTTCACGGACCAATTTCGCATTGTGATTACTGATCCTTGTTGCAATTTACTCTTCAAAATTATATATAAATCGTGTGCATACTAACTTGATCATGAACTATTTGCCCATTATAGACCATCAAACAAGAGCTATAAGCCATGTTTTATGTTTTGTCTACAATTTCATTGATATTTCTAAACATGACCTAACTGACCGGTAACTAGGGAGAAAGTGTGCATTCAGATTGTATAAAGGCCATTTTTTGAAGATAATGGAATTCAGTTCCCCCCCCCCCTCCCCCGAACCTCCACCATCCTCCCCTTTGATTTTGCCAATCTTGACTGTTTTTTGTGCTCAAGCCTTTTATGATAACCGACGAGGCAGCGTTCCCCGAAGGAGTTATGGTTCTTGCAAGGTTTTGTTGACTTGTTCGTACTTTTGAGGATATCGGTAGTTTTGATGATTCAATAGTTGTGGCTCGAGTTCATTTCTCTTCACTTTGTCCTTTTCACAATAAGCAACTTCCCTTGTGAACACTAACTAAAAACAACTAATATTATCTAAAACACATAAAACAACTAAAAATATCCATTTGCATTATTTTGAACCATGCAAGAGCAGTGCATGTATTATATTAGAAGCGGGAAATCCATTTGCATATGAATTCAATACTATTCACATTTAAAAATTGTGGTAATATTGGGTTTTCTCTTCAAAAAAATGATTCCGACTTGCCTGAGAAGTAGCTTTCACATTAGCACGACATGCCAACACAATCTTAAAAAATGCATTGTGAGTGTTAATGAACCAATTTGGCACAGTGTGACAATATTAAAGATCCTTGTTAGAAGTTACCCTTCAAAATTATATATGAATCGTGTGCATACTTACTTCATCATGCGCCATTAGCCCATTATAGACCATCAAACAAGAGCTATAAGCCATGCCTTATGTTTTCTCTACAGTTTCATTGATATTTCTAAACATGACCTAACCGACTAGTCGCTAGGGAGAAAGTATGCGTTCAGACTGTATAAAGGCCATTTTAAAGATAATGTAAGTTCAGTTCATGCCTTCTGCACCAACTAGGGATAATGAATGAATTGTAACTTTTTACCTGATGTTTATGATCTTGTGACACCGGTAGCCCGCGAGGCCAAGAGACATGATACCAAGACAAAACAGACCCGGAGGCGGCACTCATGACCCTGATGTGGCACAGCTAGCAGTGGAACCAACTCTAGTAACCTAATGCGAATGAAAAGAAGAAAATGTTATTGATCAGTTTCCGCAGCCGACGACACACGCGGCATGGAAAAATACAGGCATAAATCACGAATGAACATGTAAAATTTCAACAAAACTTTCTAGATGAAACACCAGGCATCAGTATAGATGCCACAGAAACTATTTCCATGCGTGAACACGCCAAAGTTGCAATCCTGAAAGTTAGGGCGATTTACACAAAAATAACCCAAAAGTGGAAGAAAAGCACAGACTGACCCTCCGGCGAAACTATTTCACCAATCTAACCCTTTTGTGTGGCGCCCCTCCCACGGGCGCCACACATGCCCATGTGGCTCCCCTCCCTGCCGGCGCCACACACCCAGCCGACGTGGCCCCCTCGCCGCCGAGCCGGTGCGCCCGTCCGACGTGGCAGCATGTGTGGCGCCCCTCCCAACGGCGCCACACATGCCAACTTATATCATGTTTTCGGTCGAAAACATCCGGGGGCTCCGGAACGTCCGGGACTTAGCCGTTTTGCGAGGCTCGATGTGTGGCGCCGACGCCACGGGCGCCACACTAGCATGTGTGGCGCCGATGCCACGGGCGCCACACATCCACTTAAGTGTGGCGCCCGCGCCGCGCCCGGCCCGACGCAGCCGGTTTCTTCTCTTCTCTCTCGTTCCTCCCGGAAACCGCCGCCGCCGCCCGAGTCCCCTTCGCCCCCCACCAAATCGACCAAGCAATCGTCAGATCCGGCCGGCCAAGTCCTTCCTCCTCCATTCCTCAAGGTATTCCCCTTCGAATCCCTCACATTCATCCACTAATTTCATAGATCTTGCTAGATTTGCACATGAACCCTAGACATGGAAACTAGATTTGAAATGGCTATGTATGTGTTGAATGTGTATGTGTAGGAACCCTAGATATGTAGGAACCCTAGATATGTAGGAACCCTAGATGTGTTGAATGAAATTTTACATGTATGTGTTGAAATCCTTATGTATGTATGTGGTGAAAGGCAAAATTGGAGCTTAGCAAATGCATTCTATTGTCTTACATATGTCTATTATGTGCCTAGGAATGGTATGTCTTACGAAATTCATATGTGTGATGTATTTGGATATGAACTCTCATGTATGTGTGATGTATATGTGATTCGAAAGTTAGATATATTCTCATGTATTCTTGATGGAATAACTCATATTTGTTAGGAATGTATGTGTGATGGCTTATTTGGATATATTCTCATGTATGTGTTGCTCATATTTGGTATGAATGGCTCATAATATGTTGTATGTGTTGCTCATACATGTAGGATGGTGTGGCTTCCGGATGAAGAGTACGACAGGGAGCACCGGGCTGTTCATATGACGGAGAGGGAACGGATCTTCACCCTTTGAAGATTCGTTACCATGGCACACCGGATATACCTTATGACGAGAGGTACACGGAGTTCATCCGGCCTACCGGTCTTATGCCGTTCATATCCCTTGTAAGCCGTGGGGGCCACACATGAACCCCTCGGCACTCACCGCCCTTGTCGACCGGTGGAGGCCGGAGACTCACACCTTCCACTTGAGGGCCGGCGAGATGGCCCCTACTCTCCGAGGATGTTTCCATGATCCTTGGACTACCTATTCGGGGCGAGCCACCGTGTATGAACACGGCTTCGATGGGTGGCGCGGACGGATGGAGGACCTTATTGGCGGGGCTCCTCCGCCGCCGGAAAATCCAAAGGAGAGAGTTCCCGCCGGCGCGTCTTTCTCTTGGATCGGAACTAACTTTGCGGAATGCCCCATAGAGGCCGACGAGGACACTCGGAGGACGTACGCCCGCGTATACTTATGGTACATGATTTCCGGGACTCTCTTTCACGACGGTGGGGGTAAGCTGGCCCATTGGTGTTGGTCGAAGGCGCTTACGGTGTTGGACGCCCGGTGGAGTTGGGGAACAGCGGCACTTGCCTACCTCTACCGGCAGGTGATGATTTGTTCTATGTACTATTTTCCTATAGTAGTGCGCTACACAAAGTAGTAACCAAATATCTTATGTATGCAGTTGGACGAAGCTTGTCGCAGGACTGGGAGCAAGACGGGTAGCGGCGGTATTGGTGGATGCATGCTCCTACTTTCCGTATGGAGCTGGGACCGCCTATCAGTTGGGCGTCCCAGGGTACTCAACGAGACGCCATGGCCTCATTTCCCTCACTTTCCGATCGGGAGCCCACTTGGGCATACCTTTGGGACAATGTCTCGGAGATGACGAGCGATCCAATGATCATGTACGAGGCGGTACACTCGCGGAGTTGGACACTCTTACCGCCGAGCAGGTAACCGATCACTGCGGAGTTGCAATCCTAGTTTTGATTGATTCTACCGGCATCTACTAAATAATTGTATGTCTGCAGGTGGAATGGGAGCCATATGGTAGCTACTACCGTATTGGCGCGGTGATGACTGACCTAAACCCCAAGTGCACGGAGGAGGCGCAGTTCTGGCGTATGCGCTGCCCACTCATATGCATGTGGCTTGTTGAACACCACCAGCCGCAAAGAGTGATGAGACGGTTTGGGTCTGTATCGGAGTGCCCACCAATGTGGCAAGACACGGACAAGGCGCTTCACGGGTAAACTTCCGGAATCATGCGATGGAAGATTCTTGATAGAAGAGGTACAAACTAACTTGTTGATTCTTGCGAGGCTTGATAGGCAGCGGCGAGAGGAAGATCACAAATTGGCCGATCCATCATAGCGGCCACATCACGGCGTTCCAACACTCGCTTGGAAGCGGCACGGAATGCTGGCCACGAGCGGATTGTGCCTCACGACTTCACCGCTTTCAACAACTACCTCGAGTGGTTCCATCGAACACGCGTATCGAGTTAGTGAAGCGCGCGTATCGTGAAGAGATCTTGGACGACCCCATCCGGTTCGATGAGGTTGGGCAAAGCCGGCACGACACTTTTGCTCGCGAGAGGGAGATCGACTTCTATTGCTTCCGAGCTGAACTTCGTGGTAATGGATTCTCTCACTAACTAGTACATCATCTAGATTGCCATGTGCTCGCTTAAATTGTGTATGCTATGTTTGTCACAGCGGGAGGAGATCCGAAAACAGTCGAGGAGTGCGAGGTTGTGTGGGAGCAGAGCCACACGGATGAAAAGCTCCGTCGGACCGTTGCGGAATTTCGTTAAGGTATGATCACCAACTTTGAATGTACGCAATTATGTTCACGGTGGCTTTGTAACCGTGAGTTCCATGACGCAGAACACCGCACGAAAGATGCGGCGGTTAGCGAACTTGCTAGGTTGCCGCGAAGGCGAAATCCCTACATCCTCCTCTTCCGAAGAACATGTATGGACTATTTTGTTGCTCGTGAAACATGTTCTTACTAATTTCAACTTTTGTAATCTCATGTGTTCATGTTTGTGCAGATTCCTCCCGAGGACGACCTAATTCCGAGTCAAGGCGTACTTCCGAAGCGTACCTCCAAGCAACGGTCGGCTTACCGAGTTGAAGCCAAGGGGCAAGGCTCCAAACCGGTACACTCCGGAAGATTATGTCAACCGAGGAAAGAAGGTTGTCACCGAGGAGGATGACGGGCCGCCGCGGAGATCAGCTATGTCGAGGATGAGGAACGACGAGCCGTTCTCTTCGAGAGGAGGAGGAGGAGGAGGAGGAGGAGGAGGAGGAGGAGCAGCAGCGAGAGCAGCGAGCGGCGGGAGCGAGCGGCGGGAGCGGCCAAGGCAGCGGACGAAGAGGATGGCCGTCCGGAAGCAGCCCGTGAGGACGACACGTCGAGGACGACACTAGGATGTGCTCCGTGTTGTTGTGAACTATATCTTCATAAGTATCGATTTGTGAACCCTATGTCATTTCGAACCATGGTCCGTAATGCTACTTGTTGTTTGAATCTACGTGCTACAATGTGACCTATGAAGTGTTATATGTGTATGTCATGAAATTTCTACTTGTTGTGTCCAATATTGTACTCGTAATCGTTGGAGTTTGGTAGGATTTTTCATGTTTTCAACACAAGTCCATGTGTGGCGCCCTTCCGCCGGCGCCACAAGTGCTAGTGTGGCGCCCGTGGCATCGGCGCCACACATGCCAACTTATATGAACCATTGGGTCCAAAACATACCGTGGGACAAATCCTCGCGGGACTTAGCCGTTTTCGCGAGGCTCTATGTGTGGCGCCCGTGGCATCGGCGCCACACGAGCTAGTGTGGCGCCCGTGTCATCGGCGCCACACATCGAGCCTCGCAAAACGGCTAAGTCCCGGAGGAATTGTCTCACGGTATGTTTTGGGGATTACAAGTGCATGTGTGGCGCCGTTGGGAGGGGCGCCACACATGCTGCCACGTCGGATGGGCGCACCGGCTCGGCGTCGATGGCGCCACGTCGGCTGGGTGTGTGGCGCCGGCAGGAGGGAGCCACATGGGCATGTGTGGCGCCCGTGGGAGGGGCGCCACACAAAAGGGTTAGATTGGTGAAATAGTTTCGCCGGAGGGTCAGTCTGTGCTTTTCTTCCACTTTTGGGTTATTTTTGTGTAAATCGCCGAAAGTTAGCCTCTTGCGACAGGACATGCAGATGGGTCTCCGGCTAGCTCTGACTGTTGATCTGTAGTCCTTGTTTCCTCCAACAGTGGACGATGCCTTGAGCACACCAATTCCACTGAAGTTCACTGGACAACTTTAGACTCCGTATTAGGTAGGTAGGCCCCTTCCGGAGACGAGAAACTCGGTCATTGAAAAATCAGAGCAGGTGTCGTTTTACCCTGGGAAGAAGACCTGAGATGTTGCTTTCTTGTTTACAAGAGCTGATTATGACAGGTACTGAGTACTTAGGACCACTATGTATTTAGCCTTCTCGGTGCCAGCCTCGCCTTGTGAAGGGAAGAGCTGATTATGAAAGGTATCCCCTGAGACCCATTCTCATTGCCTGTGTAGAGCAGAAGATGTTGAACGATTTTTCTTTGAGTACATCGGTTTTGCTGTTTCTATCAAAGTGTAAACTGTCGTCCGTACACCCGATTCCTCGCTGCATCAACTACCAATCACTGTGGGAATTGATCGATCGGTCTAGATACCATGGTGGAAAATTCAACGTTTAGAACATTCAAACACCTTGGAGGATTAGCGGTCTTATTCTTCTGCTCGGCATCAATGGACACTTCAAGTTGTTGTCCTATGGGGAGGGTCTGCCGGGCTGAAGAGAGGGAGGAAGCGCTGGAATTTTTGGGCTTTGGCCCATGAGCCATTATCAAATTCTGAAACTTACACGGCCCATTCAGCACTAGTGGAACTAAAGTTTAATCTCACATTGCTAGTTGAGAGAGTGTTGGAGTGGTATATAAGGTGGGTTGTTCTAGTCCTAGTAAGTGAGTGAAAAGAGAGAGAGCCCTCGCGCACTCCTCCTCCTCCGCCGCCCGCCTCGACACGGCACGGGTTGCGGGAATCTCGCCGAGCCGAGCTTATCTTTTTGCTGTTTGGAAAATTAATTTTGTAATTAATTTTGAGTCATTAACGGACGCGTTACTCAGCCATTTTGCCTTCCGGTTTTTTTTGGATCGTGGCTGTGCCGACTCGGACGTGGGCTGCGCCCCACGACCTTCCCAAACCGCACTACATAAGACCCTGCGCAACCCTAGCCGCCAGGGCCAGACGCATACGCGACTACCTGTTTCCAGTTTATTGCGCCGCCGCCTTCGTCTTCCTCATCCCGTCCGTCGGCGTGCACCGACTGCCGGGACGAGAGGCCTCTGGAACCCTGCCTCTCGTGGACCTGTACGGGTGAGGGGCAACGTTTTTGGGGAGCGCTCCGGCGCGACTACTGGCATCACGACGTCGTCATCGGACGACGAGTTCCTCCACACCGACAACTACTTCCCGGACCTCAGCGACTTCTTCGACAACCTCAACATGGGCGACAACGACGATGCTGCGAAGTATGTGATCTTG
This sequence comes from Lolium rigidum, assembly GCF_022539505.1. Classification (NCBI taxonomy): domain Eukaryota; kingdom Viridiplantae; phylum Streptophyta; class Magnoliopsida; order Poales; family Poaceae; genus Lolium; species Lolium rigidum. Next base: position 221,213,398 of record NC_061510.1, read on the forward strand.
TCGTTTCTCTTTCAGTTTATGTTAGAGTTTCTTCTTCTAGTTTATATGGTAGATGCGATCGGTTTGTCTTGTTTAGATGTGATCTGTTCATCTACCTTACTAGTCTGCACGATTAGTTTATTTTTTATTTTCATAGTCATGATTTATGAATTACTTGTACGAATTATTTCATATGAATATTTGCTTATATATTCAACAATCCAAAAACCTGAATATAGGCAAATCAATTCAAGCAGCGTTGTTGCCGCTACTCGACCTCCCCTCTTTGATGGTATGCATTACAAGAGGTGGCGCACAAAGGCGGTTCTATGGTTTACAAACCTAGGTTGTTTAAGCGCCACAGATGCTAGACCTGAGGGGCCTCTTTCTGCATAGGAGCAGGAAAAGTTTGAGAAGGTCGACGCCATGTTTAAGGCGGCCTTGTTCAGCATTCTTACGGACAACATTGTTGACCCATACATGGCTTTCGACCATGGTAAAGATGCGTGGGATGCGCTCGAGGCCAAATTTGGGGTCTCGGACGCTGGCACTGGATTGTATGTCATGGAGCAATACTATGACTACGAGGATGACCGATGAGCGCTCCATGGTTGAGCGAGGCTCATGAGATTCGATCCCTTGCCAAAAAACTCGAGCAGCTTTAAGTGTACCTTACCGGACAAATTTGTGGCCGGTGGCATTATTGCCAAGCTTCCTCCCTCGTGGAGGAACTGTGCTACTTCTCTGAAACATAAGAGACAAGAGTTTTCCGTTTTTGATCTCATGGGCTCGCTTCATGTGGAAGAGAAGGCGAGAGCAAAGGACACACGCGCTCGTAGTTTTGAGGGAGGTTCTAGTGCGAATATGGTACAGAAGAAGAACTTCCAATCTCACAAGTCTAAGAATAAGAACAATGGAAAAGGCAAGTTTGACGTGAAGAACAAAGCCTCCAACTACACCAACTTCAAGAGGAAGACTCCTTATAAGAAGAAAGGGAACTGCCATGTTTGTGGCGCTCCGGGACATTGGGCTCCTGATTGCCCAGAACGCCATGATCGTCATGAGAACAGCGGCAAGTCCGCAAATGTTGTTATTGGCGTTGATACTGAGATGAAGGACGTTGGGTACGGTATTTCTCCTACTGTCCTTTCAGTATGTAATTATCCTGATTGGTGGATAGACACCGGAGCCAATACACATGTATGTTCTGATGTCTCTATGTTTTCTTCTTATCGGGTCGCAAGGACTTCCTCCGTGCTGATGGGAAACGGCTCACGTGCTTCTGTTCGTGGTGTTGGTACGGTGGATCTGAAGTTTACTTCGGGAAAGACCATCCAGCTGAAGAATGTGCAGCACGTTCTGTAATGTCCCAGGTTTAGAGACGATCGAGGGATAGATTTTAGAAAGGGATGTGCATTGCATCGTAAATTCTGGGGAAATTTCGCGCTTTTAAAAGAAAACTGCATCGAAGGGGGACAAATTTCTCTCTCGACACCTTACAGGGTTAGGGTTTCGAGAGTGCCATAAACTTGCACCTCAATTAGTTCAATTAGGGTTTCTGAGAAGAGAGGGAAATAGTGCATCACAAATATTAAGTTGCATGATTGAATTCAACTTAGTATGTTTGAATTTCATATTCAAACATCATATGATTATTTCATAATTCAAATTGAGGTAATACATTAAACAAATATAAATAATCAAGTATATAAATATTACATCTATTATATAAAGCTCATTAAGGAAAATTGGAGCTTTATTGATAATCACACAAGATACAAAGTCATTTACAATATTCTTGATAATTATGAAATTACACCACATTACAAGAATTGAATAAATGGAAAAAGGAAAAGGAAAATTACAAGTAAATGAAATGTCCTAAACTACACAAGATAATCTTCATGAAAAGCTTGTGCAAGATGATCTTGATCTTCATCTTGATCATCTCATTGATCCCTCCAAACACACACAAATCAAACACAAGGTTATGCCAAGTGGCATTGCCACTTGGCAGGTTAGAAAAAGAATGAAATTTGAGAGGATATGACCAGGGAACAGCCGAGCTGATCCACTCACATGCACAAGTCCCACACACACACACAAGCAGCTCACACAGCTTGAGTGCATGCTCAACAGCAAGCCAGGGAGTGCTGCAGGAGGGTCACCAAAGTGACCAGGCAAGTGCTGTCGACCAAGAGAGGCAAGGAGAGGGCCAGTATAAAAGTTATTCACAGCAAACCCTAGCCATTTCATCGACAGGCTTCAAAGGGTAAGAACACCAAGCATAGCAAGAACAACAAGAACAGGAAGAACAGCCACAGCTGTTCAACCTATTTCAGTAACCACAGAAAGAAACCAAGCATCAGAAGCTTGCCAGGAGGAGCAGGGCAAACAAACCAACCAACCAGAAGAAATCCACTACATCAACACTCATTCTAGGAGCTGGAGTGAGGTATACACAGAGAATCATGAGCAAGCATCTGTTTTGCTCATAAATAAGCATGTGCATCACACACACAAGCCATAGGGTGTGATTACCCTGTTGTGTCATCATCTGGCTACCAAGTCAGTTGGTGCAAGCAAATATGGGTGAAGCCAATAGGAAATCACCAAGGTAACACTGGTTAAACCAAGTCAGTGGCATAACCAAGGCAATCCAGCAAGGAAATGATCCTATCTATCCAGCCAAAGCCACCTAGCACCTAAAACCTAGTACACCATCAGACAGATAGACAATATGTGTCTATTCATGTTTGTCAACATCAAAGACCACTGGAAATCCAAAAAGGGATTAACCAGAAATGTATTCACCAAGCCATCACAAGCCACAGAGAGGGGAGCTACCCTGGAATAGCAGATAGCTACTGCTAGGGTCACCTCAACCACAAGAAAATACAGCCAAGCAAATCCATCATTACCCAGAGGGTTCAGAGTGAGCTAGGGTCCCCAACAATTGTTGGCATCCCTCTAGCTCAAGTTATTTCAATCAAAGAATCATAACTGCAGAAACAATTCATCTCATTTATCCATTAAATTATGCCAAGCCATTCAGATAAATGAATTACACAAGCAACTACTAACTAGAGCACTTGCATATGATCCAAATGATCATTTCAAGCATCAATGGATGCTTGAGCAAGCACCAGCACACATCAGCACATGTCTGTGTGACACACACATCCCAGAGTGAGCAGTAGTGAGGCACAGACACAAACCAGCAGCCTTTACAAGCAACTGATGATCATATGATCATCAGGAACTTGCTAGAGCATGACAGAGCATGCTAAGGCCTGCTAGAACCAAGCCTAGCACCAACAGAGTAACAATATGAATTAAATAGCCACATAACCTGAACAATTGCATCACAGATAAGCAAATAAGCTATATGCAATTGTATCCAGAAGCACACCATCAAGGGATGGAGCTGTGTAGTCAACAGTTGTGCTCAATTGAGCATTTCCAAGATTCACAGACCCTATACACAACACACCGGGGCACCGGCACTTGTTAAAGGCAAGGATTACTCACGATAATCAGGCCAGGAGCAAGAATTACTACTACACATGGATGCCCAGTAACAGGATAGCAGCTAGCACAACTTAACAGAGCATAAACATCACAGTGTGCTCATGAGCAAGAGCTCATGAGTTACAAAAGCAAGGTATAGAGAAGAGCAGCACACACAGTAACAGCATATGCACAACAGCAGCCTACGCATAGCAGCAGCACAAGCACAGCAGCTAGTATCCATGGCGCATATGGCAGCAGCAACTAGCACATCATGGCAGCACCAGAGCTAGCATGGCACAGAGCACAGAGGCGCAGGAGCAGCAGCAGCACAACAAGATGGATGCCAGGGCATCCAGAGGAAGGAGAAGAGGTAAAGCAGACAAAAGAGAGAGGGAGGCGCACACACCTGGAGCAGAAGCACCACAGCGTGCCCATGGCGGCACGGCGGCACGGGCCGACCACGGCAGCGCCAGGCCGCAGCCAGGCCAGGCATCGCCGGGCACAAACGCCCAGCACCACCACGGCGAGGCACACGGCCGCGTCACCGCGTGTGGTTCGCCGGCGAGCGACGAATCGCCGCGGAACCCCACGGCCTTACGGGCAGACGCGTTGGGGGCGAGTCGAGGAGGCGACGAGGGCCAGATCGACGCGGAGGATCTGATGCGCCGTCAAGAGGCGGTTCAGATGCGCCCCATCTCATCGCCGGCGATGGCCGGAGGTGGCCGGAATAATTCGGCGACGGCGCAGGCGACGCGGGCGTCGCGGGAGCACGAGGAGCTAGGGTTTCGCGAGAGAGAGTGAGGAAGGGCGACTGAGTCCGACCGAGCCGGTCGGTGCGGCTCGGGTTTGACTCAACCCGATGGGCTCCACTGACAAGTGGGCCCAAGGGGAAATTTAGTCATTTCACATCTCATTTAAACCAGAAACTTTGAAATTAAATAGAAAATGGATAAAAGCTCTAAAAAAACAATTAAAAATATGAAAACTGCCCAGCATAAAATTCTCTATCAGAATAAAATATAAAAAGGAATTTTTGAAGACAAATAAGAATGAGTCATATTTTGGTGAATATATAATTCATTAAAAACAAGGGATTTCTATTTTCTTGCCCCTGGTTCGTTAGTTATGCTCAGTTTTCCCCAGCCTCTTAACTTTTCCTCAGTTTTCTCCTCCCTCTAGTTTGAAACCCCTCGTAGACGCTCGGACGGGAGGGTTGCTACCGTTACCGTTATCTGACGGGTGGGGCTGCACGAGGGAAGTTCCTATCTGGCCGTCTCGTGCTGACGGGTAGCCATCCATCTGTCGCTGACGCGTGGGTCGTTTTATTTCCTGATTGTATACGCGGTGCTGCCAATGACAAATGGGGACGCTCTATAGGGCTGCCGCAGCCAATGACCACTGGGGTCGTCTATTTTTCAGGAAAAGACATATATAACCGCTCTGTGCGGCTGCCGCAGCCAATGACCAGTGGGGTCGTCTATTTTTACGGAAAATACATATATTGCCGCTCTGTGGGGCTGCCACAGCCAATGACCAGTGGGGTCTTCTATTTATTTAGAGAAAATCATATATTCCCGCTCTGTGGGGCCTCCGCAGCCAATGACCGCTGGGGTCGTCTATTTATTTAGAGAATATCATATAGAGCCGCTCTGTGGGGCCGCCTCAGCCAATAGCAGGTGACTATTTTTGCAGCTTAATCTAAAGTGAATCTTATGCTAAACATGGTGCTTCCCGACGGTGACCTAGCAGTGGCGGCGAGCATAGCCGTTCTGACCATGCCGATATCGGCATCGTTTGGAGGCTGTGGTGCTCGAATCATGGTGGAAATTGCGATATAATTTTTTAAATGCATAATATATATGAAAATAGCTAGATCTCTAAATCGATGCATATGAAGCTACATATATATTGTTGGTCATAATCCCCTTATCTAAAGGGGATGGATGCATGGCTTCACGTCGTCGTCGCTTTCATCGTCAGTATCTTCGTCGTCCGAGTAGTAGTACTTCCTGCACATTATTCTGTCGAACACCTTCACTGTGAGCGCATCATCGCCTTCATATTTGAAGTGTACGAAGTAGCCGAAATCCACACCGTGCGCGATGGCGAAATTCTCCCAGCCCTTGTCGAGGTACATCCGGCCTTGACCGTCAAATAGGACCTCCACGGTCCAGAGACGAGGACCACAGTCAGCTGCTCGCAGATACACCTTAGCTGGCTCCTGGTCGTCAAGATAGTCCGCAAACTTTTTTGGGAGTGCCTGCAAAGAGATCGAGCGCCGATCTTTTGAAATTAAAGATTTTTTAGAACATGCCCATAATTAATCACATGCATCATATATGTGGGAACGCGTACGTACCTTCTTGACCAAAGGGTCTTCATATACGACGATGAAGAACTCCTCTATGATCAATGGCAGTGTTGACGGTGGTGGTGGCAATGATGATGATCCACCACCCCGGCCGCCCCTTCCCCTTCCCCTTCCGGTCCGCGTCCGAGACGTGGAAGCCATGGCAATGGATCAAGTGTATGTGAATGAAGAACAGGGAGGCAGAACCTATTGACACAAGGGATGGCCGTTGTGGGTGTTTATAAGGGAGAGATGACCGTTGTAGGGGTTTACACAATAAATTAAGGAGGAGGTGACCGTTGTGGGGGTTTACACAATAAATTAAGGAGGACATGACCGTTGTGGGGGTATTCATCTAGGTTTTGTGTTTAGTCAAACTTTTTAAACTTTGACCACATATATAGGAAAAAGTAGTAGCATTTATGACACTAATTTGGTATCCCGAGATTCGTTTTGAAATGTAGTTTCAAATTATACCAAAATCTCATCATATATGTTGCTACTTTTTTATTTACGGCTGGTCAAAACTTAAAATATTTGACTTAGTACAAAAGCTAAAAGTACACTTATTTGTGGACGGAGGGAGTATATCTCAACAAAAAAGTAATGCGGACTATCTTGACGGAAATGGAACTTCATGATATAGTTTATCATTTTACCGTGAAAAGTAATGCCTAAAAGAAATGGTAATTCATGATAGTTTATCATTTTACCGTAATGGCTACAAGAAATCGGTGATTGTTCATCATTTTTTGCGTGAAAAGTACAAATCGTGATGGTTTATCATTTTTTTGCGTGAAAAATATTGCCTAAAAGAGTTTATAATTTAGCTCGTGAAAAATAATGCAGAAAACCAAACTTTAGCGTACTGGGTAACCGCCCTTTAGCATACATAGAGGGTGGAAGCTAACCGCCGACAGAGAGAGAGAGAGGGTGGTGGCCCCGACCAGAGAGAGATAGGGGTTATCCTGCCCATTAAATCATACGATCAACGGTCGGCGGGCACGATCCGCGTGACATGGGCTAGACCAATCAGGTCAATGTTGGGCATCTGTGAGAATTTGTGAAGGAAGAGGGCAAAACTGAGTAGTATCAAGAAACCAAGGGCAAGTGAGTAGTAAACAGACTAAGGGATTCAAATATGAGATTTAAAAATTGAAAAATGCGTGTTTTGTACAATGAAATCCATCTTGGCCTACCTCTAACTATTTGCAATACAAATATACATGAGTGTGAAAATTATGGCCTCATTCAGACAAAGTATATTTTGGGGAAAGCTGTTTTGGGTAGGTCTTATTGTGGAAAACCATGCACCTTCATAGCTACTAGGTGATTTGAGAAGTGGCAATTTGTGGTAAAACTTGATTTATCTATGATTTGAGAAGTGGCAATTTGTGGTAAAGACTCCATGAGTAAGTGCCACTCTTTTTCGGAATTTTTGCACATTAAATAACTCATTTAACTCGGTTAATCCCATTTGTTGACTCTCTGTTGACCAGCCACTTGAGGGTAAAGCCGAGTATATTGCACTAGCCAGTATTAGCACTCAAGGAGAAAACTGAGCACACAAAAAATGCTAGTATATGACTCGAGGGTATACCTGAGTATATCTAAATTTCCAGGGTTAGAATCGAGGATGCGTGTTGCGGTGCAGAAGTGGAAGACGTGCCATTGTTGACGCGTGTCGCGGTGCAGACGTGCAATAGTGGACGCGTAGGACGCGGGTCACATTTAGGACGCGTAAGCCCCTCTCTCCCTCCCTCTGCACACAGTACGTCTCATTCTCGCTCACGCACGAAACGACGCCTCTCACGTCCCATCAACTTCTCCAAATCGAAGGAAAAACCCCAACCGCTGTACGAGCCCTGCCGGCGATGGAGAAGAAGAATGCGCCGGCGGCCATCGCCCCCGAGCCCGTCGCCTCCAAGGTCGTCGCCTCCGAGCCCGTCGCATCCGAGCCCGTCGCCGCCGAGCCCATTGCCTCCGAGCCCGTCGCATCCGAGCCCGTCGCCTCCGAGCCCGTCGCCTCCGAGCCCGTCGCCTCCGAGCCCATCGCCTCCGAGCCCGTCGCCGCCGAGCCCGTCGCCGCCGAGCCCATCGCCTCAGAGCCCGTCGCCGCCGAGCCCGTCGCCTCCGAGGGCGGCGCATCCAAGCGCGGCGCCTCCGTGAGCTGGGCCTCTCTCATGGGTGACGGACCACTTCACAAGATCGGCGAATGCTTACTGGCGAATGAGGAGTACGTGGACGCCTACTCTGCTATGAGGCAAGTCTGTAGAAATTGGCGCTCAGGTTTACCTGAGCCCGACGTGCACCTGCACGAATGGATCATGGTAGACCATGCCCTTCCACGCGCCGCTGAGTTCACCTTCCTCCAACTCGACACATCCCGCTACGTCACCATAGATCTATCGGAAGTTCGTGCAAGGTTCAAATTCCTCCAAATTCCTCCATATCTATAGGGTTAATCTATTCTTATTTCCAATCTTAGTGCTGAATGTTATCTTCATCAATATATTTTAGATACTACTTCGTCGGCTCTTGCCGTGGCGTCATCGTGATTGCCCAGAAGAACCCGCTGCACAAGATACGGCTTCTGAACCCACTCGCAAAGGCATCGAACACTATGTTTGAGGCGCAGATGCCATCTTTTTTTCTGGATTCAGTCGCTGTAATCAAATCCCCGACTATGGCCTTCGTTTGCTCACATTACCCGAACGAAATTAGTTGGGTCGATGAGAGCACTCCAACTAAGGATATATATGAAGATTGGGGAGATGGAAGTTTTTCGATCGAGAACCATGGTTTGCGTTGCATTACCCCGTTCAATGGTGAACTGTATGCAATAGCTATGGACAATTTTGAGTCCGGAAGAATAGTGTACACCAATGTACAGTTGCAGTAGCGCGCGAGCACTGTCAAGATGGAGACACTAATTTCATTTCCACAACTTGGAAATGACAAGTTCTATCTTGTGAAGTCGGATGGTGATCTGCTGCTTGTGTTGTTGGACAACATGCTTTTGGAGGACCAACCATTGGTGTACCGTGTGGACACTCAGAGCCGCTCTCTCCATCCGGTCAGTAACATTGGCAGTCATGCCTTCTTCGTGCATTATATCCGGTGTATCTCCGTCGACACCAGAGTGCACCCGACACTTCGACCTGGCTGCATCTACTACGCCGATTTGGGTTATATCAGAGAGTACATTCATGATACAAAGGCCTGGGATGAGTGGCCACGATATGTGGATAGAATGGGACACGACGGTCTGAGAAATGAACACAGGCCATACCATCTGGAGGATGTATTGGCCGCACACTGCAGACGGAAGGAGTTCAATGAATATTTCCTTGGGATAATGCACGAATGGGGCGACGAAGAAATATATGACAAATGAGGAATCTTCTTGTTGGCCATACATTGCGTGCGTCTTGTATTTTTTCCAGCTTAGTTTGTCGTGAACATTAACAACGTTATTGGCTTCTTTTGGCTGCTGTATGCAGTTTATGTATTATACTTAGTTTTCTGATTATGCTGCTGTGAATTTATCATATACTAGCTTCTAGATTTGCTGCCATATTGGGCAAAAAACGAGGGCCAAAAGGCAGAAATAGAAGCTTCTCTAGATTCGATACTAATTAGGTGAAAAAGGCAGAGAGAAGGAGGCGGAAAAGGTACTCTTAAAAGGGAAAATGCCAATTTGGGCCGAGAGAGACAAAACCCAGCTCCTGCTCACGTGCAACCAAACGCTATCTCGTCCTGTCCCACGCGGTCCCTTTCTACCAGCCCCACGCGACGCGGGCCCACACGACACGGCCCCACACGTCAGCACGGAACGGTCAACTAAACGGGAATCCTGTCGTCTGAGCTGCTTCTGCGGGTTTCAAACAAGGACTTGGGGAAAACTGAGGAAAAACTAAGGAGCTGGGGAAAACTGAGCACAACTAAGGAACCGAGGGCACGAAAATAGAAATCCCTAAAAACAACCCACTCTATTTTTTATAAAATAAGTCCATAAATCCTTTTGGACTTTAAAAACACCTTGACAACATTTCAAGGTAGTATTTTACCCTAAACAGAGTATCCCTAAATCATTCTTAGTAATTACTTCTTACATGAAATAATAAGCACAGGAAAGGGGGGAACAAACCCTAAAAATGGAAAGCATGCATAACTGCTTCTTTAACCATTGCCCTTATCGGACAATGATGCTATTTTTCAGCAACAGAGGACAAGGGTCGATCCACACCATCCAACCGCAACACTTTGCGGTGTTCGAGCAAGTTCATCGCTTGCTCATACCATTTGAGTATTTTTATCAAATTACTTGCAAAGTACTATGTCTATCACTATTGCATAAAAAGCAAAACCACTATTTTCATAACTATGAATATGACTATGTGGTGGGCAATGGAACCATGGATTGTGTTGATATGGTGGAGGTACCATTGCAAGGGTTTTATCCATCTAGGAATTAAACAACAAATGTCGTCCAGTGATTCTTGTGCCGTAATAACCGTGTTAACCATAAGATCTGGAGTGGGATGGAATAGTCAATTGTATTTCCACCTCTTGTACATCAACGGATGCGCTTACCGTAGCAGTTGTATCTTGCGGAGCAACTGGAGGGTGGGGAGCCCCTTCTAATTCCCCACAGTAATGCAGTGCTTACCGTAGCGGTTGCGGCTTGCGGAACAACTTGAGGGTGGGGATCCCCTTCTAATTCCCCACGGTAATGTGGTCTATGATGGGTTGCAGCTACCGGCGAAGGAGTTTGGTTTCATCCCAGACTGTCGTCGTGGTCGGGGGCCGTCCTTAATTGGTATAAGAGCACCGGCGAGGACCCAGGGTCGGGGTATGCAACAACGGGTGGGTGTGCGAGGTAGCGGAGGAATATAATTGGCTATGACCTTATACCGGGCCTCACACCAAAGGACGTGTGGACGGGAAAGCTTCCCGGTTGGCACCAATGTTAAGATCTCTTATGGGTAAAGCAACACACCTCTGCAGAGTGTAATGAATCGTGATCTGTCACTCCTCGTTCCGGGATTTGGAACAGCCGAACGCTGCCGGAAAGGAACTCCATGAAGTTCTAGTAAACCGGTGAAGGCTGACGGACATAGTTCTTCTGAATAAAAGCAACCTCTTGAAGAAATGATTATCAAAACCTGCATTGGTATTAGACTTTCTGGTCTAATATCGTAGCTAGTTCATTAAACACCTCTTTTCTATAATGAACTTGTTGAGTACGCTCGTACTCATACCACTCTTAAATCCCCTGCTTAGATTGTCTGAATCGACTTGAGGAGGACAACGACGACCCCGAAGGAGCTGAAGACGTCTGCTATGAAGAACCAGACATCTCCGGAGGTATAGAAGGAGTTGACTACCTCATCGTCTACGGAACCGGGGAGGGTTCCGGAGAAGAACAAGCATAGACCTACCTAGTAGTAGTAGTATCCGAGCAGTGCGAGCACTTAGCACTTAACTGCTCGTTGAGAATAAATGTATAACCTAGTAAGACTTCTATATTGTAAGTTGAGTCGGGTTCACCTCAAACCCAGGAGTATTCCTCTTAGGACCCAAGAGGAACTCCGAGATGACATGTATATGTTGCTTGTAATAATAAATGAATGAGTTATGGACCTGCTATGTTCTGTTGTACTACTCTGAGGGATGTAATATTTGCGGATTGGTACTTCGTGAATGTTATATCAATGACTGGCATACTAAAACATGCAGTGGTATGCAGGGTCACCACGTTCCCTCCATTAATAAGAATCTCGTTAGCGGATCGCTTTTATGTCGAGATGGTTTTAAGTTGGTTTTTGAGTCCAATAAAGTTGTAATTTCCAAATGTGGACAATTTGTTGGAAATGGTTATGTGTGTGGAGGCTTGTTCCGCTTATCTTTGTCAGACTTATGTACTCAAATTATTAATCATGTTTGCAATGATATTGAGTCCGATATTTGGCATTCACGACTTTGTCGTATTAATTTTGGGTGCATGACGCGGCTAGCGAATATGAATATAATTCCGAAATTTGCTATTGTCAAGAAATCCAAGTGCCAAGTATGTTTGCAAGCTAAGCAACCACGTAAGTCTCATAAGACTGCGGAGGCAAGAGACTTGGCACCGTTGGAGCTTATACATTCGGATCTTTGTGAAATGAATGGTGAATTGACAAAAGGAGGGAAAAGATACTTCATGACATTAATTGATGACTCTACTCGATATTGTTATGTGTACCTCCTAAAATAAAAAGATGAAGCTCTTAATCACTTCAAAATCTTTAAAGCTGAAGCAGAAAACCAACTTGACCGAAAGATCAAGCGGCTAAGGTCTGATCGTGGTGGAGAGTATTTTTCCAACGAGTTTGATTCTTTTTGTGCGGAACATGGTATTATCCATGAGAGGACGCCTCCCTACTCACCTCAGTCAAATGGGGTGGCCGAAATAAAGAACCGTACTCTAACTGATTTGGTTAACGCCATGTTAGATACATCGGGTCTATCCAAGGCATGATGGGGGGAAGCGATATTGACTGCATGTCATGTCCTAAACCGTGTCCCCACAAAGAACAAAACCATTACCCCTTTTGAGGAATGGGAAAGGAAAAGGTTGAAACTCTCTTACCTACGAACTTGGGGCTGTATGGTGAAAGTAAATGTGCCGATACCCAAGAAGCGCAAGCTTGGACCAAAAACCGTGGATTGTGTTCTTCTGGGATATGCATTTCATAGAATTGGCTACTGATTTTTGATAGTAAAATCTGAGGTATCCGAATTGCATGTTGGTACAACTATGGAGTCGAATGATGTGACTTTCTTTGAGGACATCTTTCCTATGAAAGAAACATCTAGCTTATCAATTCAGGACATGCCCAGTTCATCTACTCAAGAATTATTTCCTGAACCTACCATGGCTATATAACACTTTGATAATCCTGTGAAGGATGACAATGAAGCTCCCAAAAGGAGCAAGAGACAGAGGACTGCAAAGTCCTTTGGACATAATTTCATTGTGTACCTCGTGGATGACACTCCCACTTCTATTTCAGAAGCCTATGCATCTCTGGATGCTGACTACTGGAAGGAAGCTGTCCGTAGCGAGATGGATTCCATCTTAGCCAATGGAACTTGGGAAATTACTGATCGTTCTTATGGGTGCAAACCTGTAGGATGTGAATAGGTGTTCAAGAAAAAGCTTAGGCCCGATGGTACTATTGAAAAATAGAAGGCACGTCTTGTGGCCAAGGGTTATACCCAGAAAGAAGGTGAAGATTTCTTTGATACATACTCACCTGTTGCCAGATTGACCACCATTTGAGTGCTACTATCCTTGGCTGCCTCACATGGTCTTCTCGTTCATCAAATGGATGTTAAAACTGCTTTTCTAAATGGAGAGCTTGAAGAGGAAATTTATATGGAGCAGCCTGATGGATTTGTAGTAGATGGTCAAGAAGGAAAGGTGTGTAAGTTATTGAAGTCTTTGTATGGGCTTAAGCAAGCACCTAAGCAGTGGCATGAGAAGTTTGAAAGAACTTTAACCGCTGAAGGCTTTGTTGTAAACGAAGCTGACAAGTGTGTATACTATCGCCATGGTGGGGGCGAGGGAGTTATTCTTTGTCTCTATGTCGATGAAATATTGATATTTGGGACCAACCTTACTGTGATTAAGGAGGTCAAGGAGTTCCTATCTCGTTGTTTTGAGATGAAGGACTTGGGAGTAGCTGATGTAATCTTAGACATCAAGCTGCTGAAGGATGACGATGGTGGGATTACATTGCTTCAGTCCCACTATGTGGAAAAGATCCTGAGTCGCTTCGGGTATAGCGACTGCAAATCTTCTCCAACGCCTTATGATCCTAGTGTGATAATTCATAAGAATAAAATAATTGCTAGAGATCAATTGCGATATTCGCAAATCATTGGCTCGCTTATGTATTTAGCCAGCGCCACGAGGCCTGAAATCTCCTTTGCTGTAAGTAAACTCAGCGTTTTGTGTCTAGACCTGGAGATGTTCATTGGTATGCTCTTGAGAGAGTTTTGCGCTATTTGAAAGGCACGACGAGTTATGGCATTCACTATACTGGGTATCCAAAGGTACTTGAGGGTTATAGTGATGCAAATTGGATATCTGATGCTGATGAGACTAAGGCCACAAGTGGTTATTTGTTTACACTTGGAGGTGGCGCTGTTTCCTGGAAGTCTTGCAAGCAGACCATCATTACGAGGTCAACTATGGAAGCAGAACTCACATCATTAGACAAAGCCACTGTTGAAGCAGAGTGGCTTCGTGAGCTCTTGATGGACTTACCTGTGGTTGAGAAACCAATACCCGCTATTCCTATGAACTGTGATAATCGAACTGTGATCGGCAAAGTAAACAGTTCTAAGGATAATATGAAGTCATCAAGGCATGTGAAGAGGAGACTGAAAACTGTCAGGAAAATGAGAAACTCCAGAGTTATAGCGTTGGATTATATGCATACGTCTAGAAACCTGGCAGACCCCTTCACAAATGGACTATCATGATAGAAAATGCATCGAGGGAGATGGGCATGAGACCCACACTATGAGCTGCTCATGGTGGTAACCCACTCTATGTGATCGGAGATCCCGTGAATTAGAGCTGGGAGACAAGCTGTTGGTCAGCTGGGAGGAGAGTATATATCCATATAGCAATTTTACCACTCCGTAAGATGCAATACTCTCCTAGTCTGCATGGCGGGTTGATAATTATCTTAATGTGTTATAAGTGGCTTATTTTAGCAGAGATGTTGTCCTGCAGAACATCTTTTGAATAACACACCTATATGAGTCTGATTGTTAAACGTCGTAATCTATGAGAGTTGGGTTCTCTCTAGTAAACTCATGAAAGGCCCTGGAGTATGACGTATAAGCTCCAAACCGCGAGGAAGTCTCGCGGCAGCCTTGTATCGGTCTAGGCTTTGTATGAAGCTAGTGCGCAGAAAACTTGTAGTTCAAGGCATAGTCCACTATCCAAGTTGCAATCTAGTGTAATATGAAGCTTTAAGTGGAAGTTCAACTTAACAGTCTCCACGACATACCGGTATATAAAACAATGTTCTCGAAACTTATTGATGAGATGTGCCAATGAGAGTTTGTGGGGGATTGCTGGAATTTTTGGGCATTTGGCCTTTGGCCCATTATCAAATTCTAAAACTCACATGGCCCATTCCAAAAATCAGTGGCAGCACTAGTGGGGGCTAAAGTTTAGTCCCACATTGCTAGTTGGGAGAGAGTTGGAGTGGTATATAAGGTGGGCTGTTCTTGTCCTAGTAAGTGAGTGAGAAGAGAGAGAGCCCTCGCACACTCCTCCTCCTCCTCCGCCGCCCGCCTCGCCTCGCCTCGTCACGTCACGACGTGCCACGGGCTGTGGGAATCTCGCCGAGCCGAGCTTATCTTTTTGCTGTTTGGGAAATTAATTGTGTAATCATTTTTGAGTTGGGCTGCGCCCCACGACCATCCCAAACCGCACTACATAAGACCCTGCGCAACCCTAGCCGCCAGGGCCAGACGCATACGCGACTACCTATTTCCAGTTCATTGCGCCGCCGCCTTCGTCTTCTTCATCCCGTCCGTCGGCGTGCACCGACTGCCGGGACAGTAGGCCTCCGGAACCCTGCCTCTCATGAACCTGTACGGGTGAGGGGCAATCAGGTTTTTGGGGAGCGCTCCGGCGCGACTACTGGGATCACGACGTCGTCATCGGATGACGAGTTCCTCCACACCGACAACTACTTCCCGGACCTCAGCGACTTCTTCGACAACCTCAACATGGGCGACAACGACGCTGCTGTGAAGTATGTGATCTTGTCGTTTCTCTTTTAGTTTATGTTAGAGTTTCTTCTTCTAGTTTCTGTGGTAGATGCGATCGGTTTGTCTTGTTTAGATGTGATCTGTTCATCTACCTTACTAGTCTGCACGATTAGTTTATTTGTTATTTTCATAGTCATGATTTATCAATTACTTGTACGAATTATTTCATATGAATATTTGCTTATATATTCAACATGAAGCTCCTGTTTGAGAACCGAAGAAAAGGGAGAACCAACTGGTTGTTGGATGGTTAAGAACGAGTGATAGGTCAAGCTCGTCACTAGAGTTTAAATTCTAGGTTTTCCCTTTTTTTGTCTTATAGAAGACAAAATATGTTTTCGGTAGGAGGTGTGTTTCCGTCGATAGCGAAACGTATGTGATGACTTCGCTGTTGGAGATATGCCCAAGAGGCAATAATAAAAGTGTTTATTGTTATATCTTTGTGTTCATGATAAATGTTTACATCCCATGCTATAATTGTATTAACCCGAAACATTAATACTTGTGTGTTTTGTAAACATAAAGGAGTCCCTAGTAAGCCTCTTGTTAAACTAGCTTGTTGATTAATAGATGATCATGGTTTCCTGATCATTAACATTGGATGTTATTAATAACAAGGTCATATCATTAGGTGAATGGTGTGATGGACATACACCCATAGTAAGCGTAGCATTTGATCAAGTCATTTAGTTCTTTGTGCTTCAAGATTTAATATGCATAGTAACTTAATCCTTCGACCATGAGATCTTGTTAATCACCTACACCGGATGGATGCTTTGATGACACCAAACACTACTGCGTAAATGGGTTGTTATAAAGGTGGCATTAAGTGTTCGGAAAGTATAGGGTTGAGGCACTTGTATCAATAGTGGGATTTGTCCATCCTAATGACGGATAGATATACTCTGGGCCTTCTCGGGGAATGACATCCAATTAGCTTGCAAGCATGTGACTGGTTCACAAGGGATATTGATGTCTACGCACGCTTCTATTCCTGTAGACAGTGTTGGGCCTCCAAGAGCAGAGGTTTGTAGAACAGCAACAAGTTTCCCTTAAGTGAATCACTTAAGGTTTATCGAACTCAGGGAGGTAGAGGTCAAAGATATCCCTCTCAAGCAACCCTGCAATTAAGATACAAGAAGTCTCTTGTGTCCCCAACACACCTAATACACTTTTCAGATGTATAGGTGCACTAGTTCGACGAAGAGATAGTGAAATACAAGTAATATGGATGATTATAAGTAGTAATTGCAATCTGAAATAAAAATGGCAGCAAGCGAACATGTAGCAGAACTTGTTGGAAACGGTGTTTCAATGCTTAGAAACAAGGCCTAGGGATCATACTTTCACTAGTGGACACTCTCAACAATGATCACATAATTGAATAAATAAATGCTACTCTCAAACACTCTCTTGTTGGATAACAAACACCATTCATTGTGTAGGGCTGCAAAAGCACACCTCAAGCCGGAGTAAACAAGCTCCACAACGTCATAAAGGAATCACACACGATGCGCACACTGTCACCATCACACCGTGGAGAGTAACTCCAGAGTTCATATAAAGTAACCTCTAGAGTGCATAATAGACAAGAGTAACATCTACATATTCAACTAGATTACAAAGCTCATGATCACATAAAGATCACACCATGGGAGAGAGAGATGAACCACATAGCTACCGGTAGAGCCCTCAGCCTCGGGGGAGAACTACTCCCTCTTCATCATGGGAGTCAGCAATGGCGATGAAGATGGCGATGGAGTCGATGGAGATGGATTCCGGGGGCACTTCCCCGTCCCGGCGGCGTGCCGGAACAGAGACTTCTGTCCCCCGAACTTGGCTTCGCGATGGCGGCGGCTACATAAATTTTCGTGGAATATGATTGATCGTCTTAGGGTTTTCGCATCTGGGAGAATATATAGGCGGAAGGGCGGCCTCGAAGGAGTCCCGAGGGGCCCACCCCACATGGCGGCGCGGTCAGGGGTGGGGCCGCGCCCCCTATGGCGTGGGAGCCCCTTGGCCCCCCCTCTGGCCCTTCTCTGGCTCTCTGGGTCCGTCTCGGCAAAACATTGACTTCTGTCTTCGTGGGGTCCAATTCTGAGAATATTTCCTGTGTAGAATTTCTGAAACTAAAAACAGCAGAAAACAGGAACTGACGCTTCGGCATCTTGTTAATAGGTTAGTGCCGGAAAATGCATAAAAATGATATGAAGTGTATATAAAACATGTAGCAATTGGTATAATATAAGCATGGAACATCAGAAATTATAGATACGTTTGAGACGTATCAAGCATCCCCAAGATTAGTTCCTACTCGCCCTCGAGTAGGTAAACGATAAAAAGAATAATTTCTGAAGTGACATGCTACCAACATAATTTTGATCAATACTATTGTAAAGCATATGAGATGAATGAAGTGACTCAAAGCAATGGTCTATAGTTTGCTAACAAAAAGATAATGACTAAACAAATGAATCATATAGCAAAAACTTTTCATGAATAGTACTTTCAAGACAAGCATCAAAAAGTCTTGCATAAGAGTTAACTCATAAAGCAATAGATTCTTAATAAGAGGTTTTGAAGCAACACAAAGGAAGATTTAAGCTTTAGCAATTGCTTTCAACTTTCAACATGTATATCTCATGGATAATTGTCAACACAAAGTAATATGATGAGTGCAATAAGCAAGCATGTAAGAATCAATGCACACAGTTGACACAAGTGTTTGCTTCTAAGATAGAAAGAAGTAGGTAAACCGACTCAACATAAAGTAAAAGAAAGGCCCTTCGCAGAGGGAAGCGAGGATTAAATCATGTGCTAGAGCTTTTCAAGTTTTGAAATCATAAAGAGAGCATAAAAATAAAGTTTTGAGAGGTGTTTGTTGTTGTCAACGAATGGTAGTGGGCACTCTAACCCCCTCGTCAAACGAGACTTTCAAAGAGCGGCTCCCATGAAGGACGTTATCTCTACCAGCAAGGTAGATCATCCCTCTTCTCTTTTGTTTACACATGTACTTTAGTTTTATTTATGGATGACACTCCTCCCAACCTTTTGCTTTCAGAAGCCATGGCTAACCGAATCCTCGGGTGCCTTCCAACATTTCACATACCATGGAGGAGTTTCTATTTGCAAAATTAAGTTGCTTACTGATGAATCAGGGCAAAACATGTGAAGAGAATTATTAATGAAAGTTAATTAATTGGGGATGGGAACCCCGTTGCCAGCTCTTTATGCAAAATTATTGGATAAGCGGATGAATCCACTAGTCCATTGGTGAAAGTCCGCTCAACAAGATTAAAAGATAAAACACCACATACTTCCTCATGAGCTATAAAACATTGACACAAATAAGGAGTAATAAAGTTTTGAATTGTTTAAAGGTAGCACATGAAGTATTTACTTGGAATGGCAGAAAAATACCACATATATAGTAGGTAGTTATGGTGGACACAAATGGCATAGGTTTTGGCTCAAGGTTTTGGATGCACGAGAAGCATTCCCTCTCAGTACAAGGCTTTGGCTAGCAAGGTTGTTTGAAGCAAACACAAGTATAAAACGGTACAGCAAAACTTACATAAGAACATATTGCAAGCATTATAAGACTATACACTGTCTTCCTTGTTGCTCAAACACTTTTACCAGAAGATATCTAGACCTTAGAGAGACCAATCATGCAAACCAAATTTCAACAAGCTCTACGGTAGTTCTCCACTAATAGGTTTAAACTACATGATGCAAGAGCTTAAACATGTTCTACTCGAGAGATCAAAACAATTGCCAAGTATCAAATTATTCAAGACAATATACCAATTACCACATGAGGCATTTTCTGTTTCCATCCAAATAGCAATAAATGCTGCGGCTTTCAGCTTTTGCCATGAACATTAAAAGTAAAACGAAGAACACAAGTGTTCAAATGAAAAAGCGGAGCGTGTCTCTCTCCCACACAAGCATGATAGGATCCGATTTATTCAGAGAACTAAGATAACAAAACGAAAATAAAAGCACACAGACGCTCCAAATAAAGCACATAAGATGTGATGGAATTAAAATATAGTTTCACTAGAGGTGACCTGATAAGTTATTGATGAAGAAGGGGATGCCTTGGGCATCCCCAAGCTTAGAAGCTTGAGTCTTCTCGAAATATGCAGGGATGAACCACGGGGGCATCCCCAAGCTTAGACTTTTCACTCTTCTTGATCATATTATATCATCCTCCTCTCTTGATCCTTGAAAACTTCCTTCACACCAAACTCAAAGCAATCTCATTAGAGGGTTAGTGCACAATCAAAAATTCACATGTTCAGCAAGGACACAATCATTCCCAACACTTCTGGACATTACCCAAGGTTACTGAAATTTAATGGAGCAAAGAAACCCAATCAAACACAGTAAAAGAGGCAATGCAAAATAAAAGGCACACTCTGTCAAAACAGAACAGTCCGTAAAGACGAATTTTTTCGAGGCACTTAACATGCTCAGATGGAAAAGCTCCAGTTGAATGAAAGTTGCGTACATATCTGAGGATTACAAATGAATTTTTTCAAGATTTTTAGATTTTTCTACAGAGAGAAAAACTCAAAACCGTGACAGCTAAAAATCTGTTTCTGCGCAGAAATCCAAATCTAGTATCAACTTTCTATAAAAGACTTTACTTGGCACAACAATGCAAGAAAATAAAGATACAAAGATATTGCTACAGTAGTAGGAAGTACCTTGACTCAAAAATAAAACAAAAATTGCAGAAATAAAACAATGGGTTGTCTCCCAAGAGCGCTTTTCTTTAGAGCCTTTTAGCTAGGCATGATAATTTTCATGATGCTCTTATAAAGATGAGAGTTGAATATAAGAGAGCATCAAAAAGCAAATACCAAACACATTTAAGTCTAACCCACTTTCTATGCAAACGAATATTGTAAGAAAACAAATTATTTAAGCATGAAGCTACTATCATAGAAAGACAAAGCAAGTGCAACTTCAAAATTTTCAACAAAAAGAGAGGTGACTTAATATTATTGAGATATATAAAATCGTGTCTCCCTCTCTCATAAGGACCAGTAGGTCTTAAAGTACCCAGCAAATAAAAGCAAATCAAGAGAAAGCTCAAAACATTCATCATAAAGAGAAGAAATTTAGTAACATGAAGATTTCTATACCCATACTTTCCTCTCTCAAAATAATTTTCAGTGGCATCATGAATAAACTCAACAATATAGCTATCACATAAAGCACTCTTATCATGATCCACATGCATAAAAGTGTCATTACTCTCCACATAAGCATAATCAATTTTATTAGTAATAGTGGGAGTAAAACTATCACAACCATCATTGTAATCATCATAAATTGCAGGCATGGTATAATCATAATAAACTCTATCCTCCATAGTAGGTGGCACCAAAATACCACTATCATTATAATCATCATAAATGGGAGGCAAAGTATCATCAAAGAAAATTTTCTCCTCAAAACTTGGGGGACTAAAAATATCACAACCAGCTTCCCCAAGCTTAGACTTTTCCATAGCATTAAAAATAATAGTGTTCAAAGAATTCATGCTAAAAACATTGCTACAACTATTTTGCAAACAAAGTTCCATGGGTTTTTTAATTCTCTCTTCAAACACATCATGTCCTAATTCAATATAAATTTCATAAAGATCTCTAATTTTTTGTTGTTTTCCATTAAGCCTAACTAGTGAAATAAAAACAAGAAACAAAAAGATATAATTGCATAATCTAAAGGAAATAGCTTCGAGCACTCACACACCGGCAACAGTGCTAGGAAATAGCTTAGTAGTCGGAGGATGTGAATACCTTTTACCTTACCTCCCCGGCAACGGCGCTAGAAAATAGCTTGATGTCTACGCACGCTTCTATTCCTGTAGACAGTGTTGGGCCTCCAAGAGCAGAGGTTTGTAGAACAGCTGTAAGTTTCCCTTAAGTGAATCACCCAAGGTTTATCGAACTCAGGGAGGTAGAGGTCAAAGATATCCCTCTCAAGCAACCCTGCAATTAAGATACAAGAAGTCTCTTGTGTCCCCAACACACCTAATACACTTGTCGGATGTATAGGTGCACTAGTTCGGCGAAGAGATAGTGAAATACAAGTAATATGGATGATTATAAGTAGTAATTGCAATCTGAAATAAAAATGGCAGCAAGCGAACATGTAGCGAGAACTTGTTGGAAACGGTGTTTCAATGCTTAGAAACAAGGCCTAGGGATCATACTTTCACTAGTGGACACTCTCAACAATGATCACATAATTGAATAAATAAATGCTACTCTCAAACACTCTCTTGTTGGATAACAAACACCATTCATTGTGTAGGGCTGCAAAAGCACACCTCAAGCTGGAGTAAACAAGCTCCACA
Source organism: Lolium rigidum (assembly GCF_022539505.1). Taxonomy (NCBI): domain Eukaryota; kingdom Viridiplantae; phylum Streptophyta; class Magnoliopsida; order Poales; family Poaceae; genus Lolium; species Lolium rigidum. The sequence goes on from NC_061510.1 coordinate 221,235,462, forward strand.
ACATCATAAAGGAATCACACACGATGCGCACACTGTCACCATCACACCGTGGAGAGTAACTCCGGAGTTCATATTAAAGTAACCTCTAGAGTGCATAATAGACAAGAGTAACATCTACATATTCAACTAGATTACAAAGCTCATGATCACATAAAGATCACACCATGGGAGAGAGAGATGAACCACATAGCTACCGGTAGAGCCCTCAGCCTCGGGGGAGAACTACTCCCTCCTCATCATGGGAGTCAGCAACGGCGATGAAGATGGCGATGGAGTCGATGGAGATGGATTACGGGGGCACTTCCTCGTCCCGGTGGCGTGCTAGAACAGAGACTTCTGTCCCCCGAACTTGGCTTCGCGATGGTGGCGGCTACGTAACTTTTCGTGGAATATGACTGATTGTCTTAGGGTTTTCGCATCTGGGAGAATATATAGGCGGAAGGGAGGCCTCGGAGGAGTCCCGAGGGGCACACCCCACATGGCGGCGCGGCCAGGGGTGGGGCCGCGCCCCCCTATGGTGTGGGAGCCCCTTGGCCCCCCTCTGGCCCTTCTCTGGCTCTCTGGGTCCGTCTCGGCAAAACATTGACTTAATGTCTTCGTGGGGTCCAATTCCGAGAATATTTCCTGTGTAGAATTTCTGAAACCAAAAACAGCAGAAAACAGGAACTGGCGCTTCGGCATCTTGTTAATAGGTTAGTGCCGGAAAATGCATAAAAATGATATAAAGTGTATATAAAACATGTAGCAATTGGTATAATATAAGCATGGACCATCAGAAATTATAGATACGTTTGAGACGTATCAGATATCATATCACGGTACGAGTAAAGAGTACTTATCGGTAACGAGGTTGAACTAGGTATGGAGATACCGACGATCAAACTTCGGATAAGTAAAATATCGCGAGACAAAGGGAATTGTTATTTTATGTGAATGGTTCTTTCGATCACAAAGTCATCGTTGAATATGTGGGAGCTATTATGGATCTCCAGGTCCCGTAATTAGTTATTGATCGGAGAGGAGTCTCGATCATGTCCACATAGTTCTCGAACCGTAGGGTGACACACTTAAGGTTTGATGTCGTTTTAAGTAGATATGGAATATGGAATGGAGTTCGAATGTTGTTCGGAGTCTCGGATGGGATCTAGGACATCACGAGGAGTTCCGAAATGGTCCGGAGAATAAGATTCATATATAGGAAGTCACATTCCAAGTTTGGAAATGGTCCGGTGAATTCATGGAAGGTTGTAGAAGTTTCTAGAATCATCCGGAATAAATCACTATGGAAGGAGGAGTCCCTAAGGGACTCCACCAACCCTAGCCAACCCACCAAGTGGGAAGGTGGAGTCCATGGTGGACTCCACCTAGTTGGCCGGCCATGAAGCAAGGAAAGAGAGCAATCCCACTTGACCTAGGTTTCACCCATATGGAAGGTTTTGAGTTGGACTCTTATTCGAATTTTGGGCAAACCCTAGGGGGTTCCACCTATATAATGAGGGGGAGAGGGAGGGGGCTGGACACAACTTGGCCGCACAACCAAAGGGCTCCTAGGCCGGCGCCCAAGCAGCCCCCCTCTCCCAAACCCTAGCTACTCCCTCCTCCTTCTTCTCCTGCAGCGTTTACGGCGAAGCCCTGCCGGAGATCTCCAACACCACCATCACCACGCCGTCGTGCTGGCGGGATTCCGAGGAGGATCTACTACATCCGCTGCCCGCTGGAACGGGGAGAAGGACGTCGTCATCAACACCGAACGTGTGACCGAGTACGAAGGTGCTGCCCGACTGTGGCACCGTCATAATCTTCTACGCGC